>NC_081567.1:21312577-21395855 GCF_022355385.1 Mustela nigripes
ACTGAACTTAATGGTTACAGTTAAGTCTATCAGAGACATGTTATGGTACTCTTAAACACTGAGAAGCCAACGTGTAAGACAGTCACATGCTGGGTGCCTGGGTGGCTTGGTGGGTTAAAGCCTCTGCCTTCGGCTCAGGTCATGATCCCAGGGTCCTAGGATCGAGTCCCGCATCGGGCTCTCTGCTCAGCAGGGAGTCTGCCTCTCCATCTCTCTCTGCCTGCCTCTCTGCCTACTTGTGATCTCTGTCTGTCAAATAAATAAATAAAAATCTTAAAAAAAAAAAAAAGTCATGCTATCCAAACTCACTAAGATATTTCATTTCTCCATAGAAAATCTCACCAGGGAAGCGGACTATACCTGTTTCCTTGACTCTGGGTGTGGATTTCCACACAGTTGATTGTCTTTGAGAGTGACTGACCCGGTGGGAAAAGGGGTTGCCCGGGGACCAGAATCACAGTCACAGGAAGGCTGTCCTCTACCTGACACAACCAGGCTGCCATCTGATTTTGATGGGCTAGCCCAACCGTCGCATTGTTTCCAATCACTGTCTTTTAAGTGAGGAAGTTGGGGTTTAGAGCAAGTTGGCCCAACCTCTGAACACACTTTTTCACAGTGTGCTTGGGAGCCAAAAGCTGGAGTAGTGCCTAAGATGGGGAAAGTGGGTGAGCACATCTCTGCTGTGGGCCTGTTATTATCCTCGGGGGCACCAGTATTTAAAGGTGTAAAAAGTAATACAGATGAAGAAAGGCCCTTCTTCTGAGACCGGCTTGTTAGGTCTGACGTTTTAGCTTGTGCTTTTCCCGGGAGAACAATAATTTCCTCTTCCAAGTCCTCCATTTCAATATTGATTTGTTTAGGACTCAGTTCTTCTAAAACACTACAGTTTCCCTCCTTAAGGTGTTTCTGTCCATACATGTTTGATACAAAAGGCTCAACTTTTTCTGGTTTTTCTGAACAGGACTTCAGTTTTTCAAGTTTAAGAGGTCCAAAGACTTCATCGGGTAACTGAAAATCTGTGGTTTTGAGAAAAGATGACAGTTCCTTTAAACTTAGCAGTTCATTCTCCTGAAATGAAACCGTGAACGCAGCAGAATCCAAAGCTAGATAAGCATTATTTCTGGAAGAAAGGGAGTCCTCTTTTGGACAACGATTGTCCTTCCCTAAAATAGAAAGGAACAACAATAACAACAAATACCAATACCCAACAGAGTGTGAGCTTCTAAACACCATGGCAGCACAAAATGTTCATTACTCTTCCCCTCCGGGACTTTGAAACCTCCGTGAATGGTTCAAAAGCCGGCCACAGCTTGGTGACTACCTGGAAGTTCTCCTTTCGCAGTACCAAAAAACAGTATAGTGCTGACTGCATTAGTGAAGGAAGACCTGTGTCTAGTCCCAGCTCTGCCACTGACCCACGGGTACTTTGGGCAAGTCAGTTCACTTCATTTTCCCTGGTGTCTCCTACGGGAACTGGACTAAGAAACTCTAAAGTCCCTTCTGCTCTTAAAAAACTATGATTCCGGGGTGCCTGGGTGGCTCAGTGGGTTAAGCCGCTGCCTTCGGCTCAGGTCATGATCTCAGGGTCCTGGGATCGAGTCCCGCATCGGGCTCCTCTGCTCAGCAGGGAGCCTGTTTCCCTCTCTCTCTCTGCCTGCCTCTCCGTCTACTTGTGATTTCTCTCTGTCAAATAAATAAATAAAATCTTTTAAAAAACTATGATTCCGGGATGCCTGGGTGGCTCAGTTGGTTAAGCAGCTGCCTTCGGCTCAGGTCATGATCCCAGCGTCCTGGGATCGAGTCCCACATCGGGCTCCTTGCTCAGCAGGGAGCCTGCTTCTCCCTCTGCCTCTGCCTGCCATTCTGTCTGCCTGTGCTTGCTTTCTCCCCCTCTCTCCCTCTGATAAATAAATAAAATTTAAAAAAACAAAAAAAACCAAAAAAAACTATGATTCCTTGGGGTGCCTGGGTGGCTCAATGGATTAAAGCCTCTACCTTTGGCTCAGGTCATGATCCCAGGGTCGGGGAGCCTGCTTTCCGCCCCCTCTCTCTGCCTGCCTCTCTGCCTACTTGTGATCTCTGTCAAATAAATAAATAAAATCTTAAAACAAACAAAAAAAAACACTATGATTCCAACTATAAAACATGATTCCAATAGGCTCCCAGAGTACAGTCTACAAAATGCTGGCTCGTCTCACTGAAGTAGTAAATTTCAAGCAGGCTAATTTACTACTCTTAAAGCAGCCGGCATTCTATACCATTCAAAATATAGAGCAAGTTTGCCTGACCACCTCTGCAGACACTCTGTCACAGCGTGCCTGGGAGCCAGAAGCTGGAGTTGTGCCCAAGATGGGGAAAGCTGCATCCATCAACTAATGAATGAATAAACGGTGCCACATAGATATAGTGGGTATTATTCAGCCATAAAAAAAGAATGAGGTAAGGGTACACGCTGCAGCACGGATGAATCTCAAAAACCAGCTAAGGGAAAGCTGCCAAAACATGTGAACCCATAAGATAGAATACATATTGGTGGTTGCCAGGGGCTTGGGGTAGGGAGAGGAAAAGGGGAGGAAGTGCTTAAGGGGCACGGGGTTTCCTTCTGAAGTGATGAACATGCTTTGGAACTAGGTAAGGGTCCTGGTAGCACAACCCTGTGAATATACTAAATGCCAGTGAATTATTAACTTCATTCAAAATGGCTAATTTTATGTAATGTGAAGGTTAGTTACCTCAAGAAAAAAAAGTGTTTAATATAGCAGCAGGTTACTAAAACCACCGCAGATTATTTCAAAGTACATAAAAAATGTTTCTAGTTTATTATTAGAATGTCCTACTTTCTGATTACTTTATATTCTTGTTGGCTTAAAGATTACAATAAAAAAAGCCAAAATGATTATGGTCTTGTAATTGATTAAAAATTAATTATTGTCCAAATGCTATAGAGCAGTCAGCTGCCTGGTTTTGTAAATAAAGTTTTATTGGAACACATTCATATTTGTCTGTGGCTACCTTCCCACTATACTTGACTAGCTATGATGGAGCACAAAGACAATATTTACTATTTGGCCCTTAACAGTAAGAAAGTTTTGCTGTTGTCTAATACAGAACCAGAGTGAATTACCTAGTTGTTATGCCTGCTTTATCAAATATGAGAACTCCAGAGTAAATGAATAAAAGTATTGAAACTGTCACTTGCGATCCTCCAAAATCTCATGTCCCACAGATTGCAGAGAGGCTATATTAGATATGTTACCCAAAAAAGTTGCTCAGACGTATTGCATTTTACTACACAATTATATCCCCCCACCACCCTTTCTTAGATTTTTATTTTTAGGTAATCTCTACACCCAATGTAAGGAAGGCTCAAACTCACAACTCCAAGATCAAGAGTCTTGTGCTCTCTGGACTAAGCCAGCCAGGTGCCCCCACATGGTCATTCTTAAGATAGTTTGTTAGTGGACTCACACTCTGACATACATTTTGAACACTTCCTCTATAGATTATAAAACTTTTCTCTATGGATAAATTGTGTTGTACCCGAATAAATACTAATTTTAGGTAAATATCTAATATATTTTCCCTTTCAATGTCAATGTTTCAACCACATTCACAAATTCTGGTACCACAGAGCCAAGTTTGAATCCTGGCTTGAATGAATTAATCACTTTAGGATCCTTGTGCTTCAGTTTCTTAAGTCCGTAAAGTGCAGCTAAAAATAGATTCTACTTCATGTAGGGTTGCTCTGATGATTCCATAGTTAGTATCTGCACAATATTTAGAAGGTAGCAGGCAGGGGCGCCTAGGTGGCTCAGTGGGTTAGGGGCTCTGCCTTCAGCTCAGGTCATGATCCGGGGTGGAGTCAAGCCCTGCATCGGGCTCTCTGCTCAGCACGGAGCCTGCTTCCCTTCCTTTCTCTCTGCCTGCCTCTCTGCCTACCTGTCATCTCTGTCTTCAAATAAATAAATAAAATCTTAAAAAAAAAAAAAGTAGCAGGCACAGGGCACCTGGGTGGCTCAGTTAAGCATCGGGCTTGGTGTTGGCTCAGGTCACGGTATCAGACTGAGCCCTGCCCTGGGCTCCACACTTAGCATGGAGTCAGCTTGTCTCTCTCCCTCTGTTCCTCCCTGCATTGTCTCTCACATAAATTAAAACAAAAAAACAAACAAAAAGACAAAAAACAACCCGAAAAAAACCTATCAAGAGCATAGTAAGTATTATGTATTGGTTACCATCATCAACCAGACCTTGATTTACCTTTAATTTTCTTCTTACCATGATGAATTGCTTTTTCATCCGGATCTTCATGTAAGGTGACTTCTTCCTTGGATCTATGAACACCTGCTGTGCCAGGAGTTGGCAAAAGTCGTTGATGATGATCTAATACAGGTGGGGAGACTGTCTTTCTTTTTCCTCCGTGTCTTCTACCAGATGGCTGGGTAACTGCCTTCCTGGGAAGGTTAGCTTCAGTAGGCCCAGTGGGAGAGTTGACCTCCGTTAACAAGAGACACTTCTCAGGTCTTCTTGAACTTAGTTGTCTTGTACGTATGCCAGATGTCCTAAGTTCACTCTGGTCAGTTTCTTCACTGCAAAGGTTTAAATTTTTTGTTTCCTCCGTACTTTTATTTTTAAAACCTTTCTTTCTGACACCCAAATGACTCTGAATGACAGCCTGCAGCGCTACTTTCCTCTGGCAGTTTGACATGCGTCGTGTCGTTCTAACATAATACTCTGCGGGAAACAGAAGGCCTTCAACCATTGTACAAGAATGTGTTTGACCTTCTGCAGAAGCAGGGGAGATTACTTCTGGGCTAAGACTCGTAGATTGACTTAAAACCTCCTTTTCCTGAAGACTTTCATTTCTACCTTCAAGAGTGTTATGGGGAGATGGTAAAGACTCCTCTGTGTGATTCTGTCCTTTTAAATTTTGGTTTTCATTTGCTGGTAAGTTATCATAAGTGAGTTCTTTTACAGAGTATGAATTATTTGCCTCTAACTCAGGACTTCTGGGCAGCTGGCCACTTCCACTTACAGCTTTGTTTACCTCTGAGTTATCTGTAGAGACCGTCATGCTTCTGCCTTGTGCCTCTACCTTTACAGGTGAAGCAGGGTT
Organism: Mustela nigripes; assembly: GCF_022355385.1. Taxonomy (NCBI): domain Eukaryota; kingdom Metazoa; phylum Chordata; class Mammalia; order Carnivora; family Mustelidae; genus Mustela; species Mustela nigripes. The sequence continues at coordinate 21,317,691 of NC_081567.1, forward strand.
AATGTTTTTTATATTGTGAGTAGTGAGTTCACAGTCACCTTTAGGAGGCTTATGTTCAAGGTGCTGACCACTACTGCTATTTGACAGAGTAAATGAAGCAACCGTAGGAACCCTGGAGAAATTATTTCCTCCTATTAGAGCACTGACACCTCTTTGTGGTTTGGCAGTTGGTGGACTTAATATACCCCTAATGTTAGTCTCTGTCATTGGTTCTCGAGAACTAGGAATGTCAGACGTAGAACCTAAAGGACAAGTTCTTTCATTTACAGGTGTCCTAGGATTTTCTCTATTGATTTCCTCCTGTTTCTTTAGTCTTTTCTCAGAGAGTAGGAATGAATCCGCGTCAAAGAAAGATTCTCTTGCCTGTGCAGTATATGTTCTCTTCTGCTGCTTTTTTCTTCTCCCTGGCAGCTTACTCTGCCTTTTCTCAGCACCAGAGCCACTGACCTGGTAGGGAAAATGTTCCTGGATATCACCTGTTCTTTGTATATGTAGTTCCTCCACAGGGCCATGTCCAGGGTTGAAGGACTCAGGTTCAACGTCAAGTGTGATAGGTGTCTTTTCTCCAGTTTCTTCATCCAGATGGGTGTTGATTTGTAACGTGTCATAAGGAGATATTTTATTTTTATGTTCTGAGAAAAAAAAATTTCTAGAATTAATAATTTCCTTTTAAATGAAGCCCAAAAAATTCCATTATTTATTTTAAAATATTATATAAAAATACTACATTTACGAGGCACCTGGGTGGCTCAGTTGGTTAAGCCACTGCCCTTGGCACAGGTCATGGTCCAGGATCAAGTCCCGGATCCAGCTCCCAGCTCCATGGAGAGTCTGCTTCTCTCTCTGACCTTCTCCCCTCTCATGCTCTCTCTCTCACTCTCCCTCTCTCAAATAAACAAATAAAATCTTTAAAAAAGGGGCACCTGGGTGGCTCAGTGGGTTAAAGCCTCTGCCTGCTACTCAGGTCATGATCCCAGGGTCCTGGGATCGAGCCCCACATTGGGCTTTCTGGTCAGTGGGGAGCCTGCTTCCTCCTCTCTCTCTGCCTGCCTCTCTGCCTGCTTGTGATCTCTGTCAAATAAATAAATAAAATCTTAAAAAAAAAAAAAGTACTACGTTATTTAAGAAAGAGTCAATGGAATTTCATTCAGGCAGCTCAAAGTTCAAATTTTAATATTCTAATACACTAGTAATTTTAAGGAAATGTAAACAAACAGAATTGTGCTGGAAAATATGGTTTTAAATTAAAAGATAATCTATATTGCAGTCATCTTTCTTTAGTTTTTTTTTGTTTTTGTTTTTTTAAAGATTTTATTTATTTATTTGACAGAGAGAAATCACAAGTAGATGGAGAGCAGGCAGAGAGAGAGAGAGGGAAGCAGGCTCTCTGCTGAGCAGAGAGCCCGACGCGGGACTCGATCCCAGGACTCTGAGACCATGACCTGAGCCGAAGGCAGCGGCTTAACCCACTTAGCCACCCAGGCGCCCATCTTTAGTTTTTTTTTTTTGCAGAGATATTTTATTTTAAATACAAAAGGGAAGATTGTTTTTTTTAATTCTTTAGTTTTTTTTCTCCAGCTTTACTGAGGTACAATTGGCAAATAAAACTGTATGTACTTAAGGTACACACTGAGATGTTTTCATATAGGTATATGTTGTGAAACATTACCACAATCAAGCTAATTAAAATATCCATCATTTCGGGCGCCTGGGTGGCTCAGTGGGTTAAGCCGCTGCCTTCGGCTCAGGTCATGATCTCAGGTTCCTGGGATGGAGTCCCGCATCGGGCTCTCTGCTCAGCAGGGAGCCTGCTTCTCTCTCTCTCTCTGCCTGCCTCTCCGACTACTTGTGATTTCTCTCTGTCAAATAAATAAATAAAATCTTTAAAAAAAAAAAAATCCATCATTTCTGGGTGGCTCAGTCAGTTAAGCATCTAACGATTGATTTTGGCTCAGGTCATGATCTCGGGGCATGGGATCAAGCCCTCTGTCAGGCTCAGTGGGAGTCGGACTAGGATTTTCTCTCTCTCTCTGCCCCTTCTCCCCACATTCTCTCTCTCTCTCAAATAAATATATCTTAAAAAAGTATTTCCAGGAATGCCTGGGTGGCTTAGTCAGTTGAGCATCTGCCTTGGGCTCAGGTAATGATCCCAGTGTGCTGGGACTGAGTCCCATATTGGGCTCCTTGCTTGGCAGGGAGCCCATTTCTCCCTATGCCTGCCATTTTCTCTCTCTCTCTGACAAATAAATAAAATCTTAAAAAAATATATATCCATCATTTCACATAGTTATGATTGTGTGTGTGTGTGTGGTAGGAACACTTAAGATCAATTCTTCTAGCAAATTTCAAGTATATGATACAGTAATATTAACTGCTGGTTCCATGCTGTATATGAAAGTTTATTCATTTTGCATAACTGAAACTATACACCCTTTGAACAACACCTTCCCATTTCCCCCACCATCTCACCTAATTTATTTCATGTCTTTTTTTTCTGTTCAAGTAACTTTAATAACTTTAATAAGTAACTTTAATAACTTCAATAGCCTTCAATTTTATGATTATAAATACCTATTAACATGAATAATGACCATTGTTGTTGTTGGTTTTTAAAAGATTTTATTTATTCATTTGAAAGAGAAAGAGTGAATGAGAGAGAGCATGAGCAGGGGGAGGGGGAGAAGCAGATTCCCCTGCTGAGCAGGGAGCCCGATGGCGGGCTCAATCCCAGGACTCCGGGATCACGTCCCAAGTCGAAGGCAGATACCTAACTGATTGAGCCACCCAGGTGCCCATGACTATTGTTTTTAAGAATTCTTCTGGCCAGATTTTTTTCTTTGTACATATACAAATGCTTAATTTTTTTTTTCTAAACGCTGAGAGGGGAAAGAACAACCAAATAAACAATTCGACCAAAAGAATAGGTCATTGCTTGCAGAACGGGAAAAATATTTACAAAGTGTGTATCTGATAAGGACCTAATAGCTAGAATGCATTAAGAACACTTACAACTCAACAACAAAAAGGCAAATAACCGAATTAAAATATTGACAAAGGACTAGGTATTTCTCTGAAGACGATATAAAAATGGCCAACAGCACATGATAACATGCTCAGCATTAGTCACTAGGAAATGCAAATCCAAGCCATAATTAGAGACCACATCACATCCACTAGGATGGTTGTAATTTTAAAAATGGAAAATGCTGAGTATGGATGAGGATGTGCAGAGACTGAAACCCTTGCTCATCGTGGTAAGAATGTAAAATGGTACTGACATGGCAGAAAACAGTTTGGCAGATTCTCAAAAAGTTAAACAGAGAATCACCATATGACCCAGCAATTCTGCTCCTAGTGATAAACCCAAAAGGACCGAAAACATATGTCCCCACAAACACTTACATGTGAATGTTCATAGCAGCATAATGGCCAAAACTCGTAATAACTAAAAAGTAGAAACAACCCAAATGTCCATCCACTGATGAATGGATATATAAATTGTGGCACATCTATCCAATGGAATGGTATTCAGCTGCACAAAGAAGTGAAGTACTAATGCATGCTTGGATGTAAGTACAGAGGTATGACTGTTGAAAACATGATGCTAAGTGAAAGAAGTCGATTACAAAAGATCACATATTACATGGCTCCATTCATATGGATTGTCCAGAACAGGTAAAGCCACAGAGGCAGAAAGTAGATTAGGGGTTGCCAGGGGCTGGCAGTAAGATGGATACAGGGCTTCTTTTCGGGGTGGTGAAAATGTTCTGGAATTAGATGATAATAACGGTTGCACAATCCTGTGCATATACAATGAATCACTGAATTATATATACACTTTAATATAGCAAGCATAAGCAAATAGGCTAGCTTTACCTGAGTGGTTCGGCTGTGGTGAAATTTCCTGCTGGAGCAAGCAATCATGTTCTTCCACTGTTTTCTTTACAGAATTCTTAACCTTCTCAGCTTTTTGGGCACGCTAGAGGAAACAAAAGCAGCTCAAGGAACAAATTTAAGAAAAATAAGTATTTTTTTAAAGCTTTATTATTACGAAGAATTATTTGTATATAGTTCATCCTACAATATCTCAGTTTGAGAGAGTTAAGATTCACTCACCTGAAGGCGGGCCAGTGTCTTGCTGTATTCCCTTTTCAAGAATGCTAATTTTTCCTTCAACTGGAAGAAGAAAAACAGCAAACAATACTGAGCAGGTAGAAAGGCAGAGTCAGAGAGAAGGGATACAGTGCCTATCAGACCCGAGTAAGCAGTGCTTAGCAGGTCCCTCAGCAACAGACAGAGGAGGAAGTAGCAGGTCCCACACTACTTTTAGTTTTCACAAAGCACCAAGCTCTCTAACACCTAAGCACCTTGACCTAAACACTTCCTACCATGTGGAGCATTTCCTCCCCAAATCATTTTGCTAAGTCTTACTGATTCCCCAAGCCTCAACTTCGATTTTTATTCTAGGTCCTTCCTGAAATCCAGGGGGGACACTCCACCTCTCTGCTGTGCTTCCTTTATCACAATACTTATTATATACTCTGCTGTCTGTTTACTTCTGATTCCTTCCATCTCACTGTGAGATCCCTGACGGTGGCAGGAGCTGTCATCCTCAGACATTCATCCAACAGATGAATCTCTTGTCAGTTAATGGTCCTGGTATCTGTAGTACCTGGAACAAAACTGATAACCACTCTCAGTTATGGTCTCGGATGCTAGAACTAGGGTCGTCAAGCTTAACAAGTGAGGGATACAGATAATTAATAAGAAAATGAATACACAGACTAAAGGATATCACATGGCACTCTACACCCAGATCAACAGGGAGATATGAGAGTGCCTGAGCTACTTTAGGTAGCGTGGCCAGAGAGGAATTTCTGAGGACTACCATTGAAGCCCGGACCTAAAGGAGGAAGGAGGTAGCTTTGGGAAGATCAGAGGAAAAGCAGTTTGTCCAAGATCACACAGTTATAAATGGCATGATCAAAACCCAGGTAGTTGGATTCTAGAATCTATATTCTTCATCTCTAAGCTAGTTTGCTTCCCACAGGGTCCTCTTTACCACCAACCTTATCAACGTTTAAGAACTATCTTCTTGACTTGTAAATGATCTATCTCACCCTCCACTGGAAGGCAGGCTGGGATAAGAGGACTGATGAACTAATGTGAATGAAGAATCTAGCACAGTGCCTGGAACAGCGAGCAGAGAGATACGTTCAGGCTAACATCATCAGCAGGAGCACAGAGTGGCATGGGTAAGGATTGGTCAGAGCAGCACTGCTGTAGAAGCAAAAGCTGGAAACAACCTAAAAGTCGCTCAGCAGAGTAATGTCGAACGAAAAGATGGCACTTTCATAATACATAACACTATGAAGAACTTCAAAAAGTAAGGTAGGGGCGCCTGGGTGGCTCCGTGGGTTAAGCCGCTGCCTTCGGCTCAGGTCATGATCTCAGGATTCTGGGATCAAGCCCCGCATTGGGCTCTCTGCTCAGCAGGGAGCCTGCTTCCCTCTCTCTCTCTGCCTGCTTCTCTGCCTACTTGTGATCTCTCTCTGTCAAATAAATAAAATCTTAAAAAAAAAAAAAGTAAGGTAGGTTAACATTAACATGGATGAAACCTGGAGAAGTAAAACGGAAGTTGCAGAACCATTCGGCTTATACCATTCGTGGACCAAAAACACCACACTATTTTGGGGGGGGGGTGGATTAGGGAATATAGCCACATCCTTCCAAACATCCCACCTCCGTCCATACACGCGCGAAAAGGTCTGAAGCATCAGGCTGTTCAGAGAATTCTTAAGGGAATGGGTGGGAAAAGCCAAGATTGAGAGTGTGTGGGGGTGGGGAGGATGTCAAAAGGGACTTAGTTCTTCAAAATTTGTTCAAGGTCGTAGGTCAGAGGTCACGGCCACCCCTGGACGGTCGAGGAAACAAAGACACGCCTAAAATCTTGGGCAAGGAGTCAGTTCCGAGTCAGCCCTTCCCGCACACCCAGGACACCTTTTCCTTCTCCTCACAGCTGAGTGGCTTCCCGGGAGGCTCTTCCATCGGGCTGGGAGCCGAACGGAAGGAGCAGCCGTCGCCGGCCCTGGGCCTGCGGACACGAGGGCCCCAGCTGGCTCTGGGCCCCGCAGGCGCCGCGGAAGGAAACCGGGCACCCGGGATACCCGCGGCGCGCCACCAGGTTGCCCATGCAGGAACCGCGCGCCGTCTCCCCCAGCCAATTACAGCCACCGCTCGACCTGCGCACGCGCAACCGGAGACGGCCGAGTAATGGAGCGGGGCCACCTAGCGGAGAGCCGAGCTGCGGATCGGAGCCGAGGACGCCCAGAGCGGAAGTGGGGGAGCGGCCGGAAGTCGCCCGAATTCCAGTCAGACTGACCGGCTGACAGGCTTTGACAGGAGTGGGGCTGCGGGAAGTTGGTGGCCATGGAGTTGGGCGAGCTGCTTTACAACAAGTCCGAGTACATCGAGACGGTACGCGTGTTTAGACCTCTGCCCTTCCTTTTCCGAGCCTGCGTCCCTCCGAAGCTGGTGTCTCCATCCTGTCCCTGCCGCACCCCGGGTCCCGAGATTACCTACAGTCACTTAGTGAATGGCCCGGCTTTGTTATTTATTCCTTGCATGGCAGGTTTAGGCTTTTTTTTTTACTTATTCCTTATTTCCTAAAGATAAAATGCCTTCCAGAAAGCAGGACAAGTCTCATCCACCTTAATATCAAGAACTCCAGGCTTCGGGGGCTTTCAGAAGGTTTTTGTTTTTTAACAAAACCCCCCCTTTTTTTTTTGCCTTTTTAAAGATTTTATTTATTTGACAGACAGAGACCACAAGCAGGCAGAGAGGCAGGCAGAGAGAGAGGAAGGAAGCAGGCTCCCCACTGAGCAGAGAGCCGGACGCGGGGCTCGATCCCAGGACCCCGGGACTGTGACCCGAGCCGAAGGCAGAGGCCTCAACCCACTGAGCCACCCAGGCGCCCCTGCTTTTTTTTTTTTTTTTTTTTAAGATTTTTATTTATTTATTTGACAGACAGAGATCACAAGTAGGCAGAGAGAGAGAGGAGGAAGCAGACTCCCCTGCTGAGCAAAGAGTCTGATGCGGGGCTCGATCCCAGGGCCCTGGGATCATGACCTGACATGAAGTAGAGGCTTAACCCACGGAGCCACCCAGGCAACCCTCCGAAGGTTTTTTTTTTTTTTTTTTTTTTTTAACTAACGTGTCCTAATTTATTACTGTACGCTGAAACACGGTTAGGTCCTTTCTAGTCAATACATGATGTGTGTAAATTGCTCCAAGGAGGGTAAGTGCTCAGTCAGCCTTGCTATGAATTCTTGCAACTCTGATATCGGTTAAGTCGTGATCCTGGATTTAGGGCTACAAGTATAGAACTGAAACTCGAATCCCCTCTCTCTGACGTTATCAGGCTCTAGACCCACCACGTCCAAATTCTGGATTCCCTTCTTGGCATCCCTAGTTTCCTGATCCATCCCTGCTTTAATATCCCGTACTCAGGATATCAGGGGACTTCGGCCCACTGAAAGTCCATTCCTCTCCAGTAGCAGCTTTTTTTGGTGGAAACCTGTGGCCCAGAACGCACTCAGTTTGCGCCTCCCCATTTTCTGCTCTTTGCTTTCAGGCATCTGGAAACAAAGTTAGTCGCCAGTCGGTATTGTGCGGAAGTCAGAACATCGTTCTCAATGGCAAGGTAAGGGACAAAGCCAGTTCCAGGATGCCTGCCTTGGCTTTCTTTCCACTAATTATTGCATTAGGAGGGCAGATAATATGTTACCACATCTCCCACTTACTGCTGTACATTTAAAATTTCTCTTCTTTTGGGGCGCCTGGGTGGCTCAGTGGGTTAAGCCACTGCCTTCGGCTCAGGTCATGATCCCAGGGTCCTGGGATCGAGTCCCGCATCGGGCTCTCTGCTCAGCAGGGAGCCTGCTTCCTTCTCTCTCTCTGCCTGCCTCTCTGCCTACTTGTGATCTCTCTCTGTCAAATAAATAAATAAAATCTTTAAAAAAAAAAATAAAATAAAATTTCTCTTCTTTTCATTCTCCAAATTGCATTGAATACAAAAAAGACTCAATAAAAGGAGGCAACGGAAAACCTTTTCCCCTTTATGCCAGGAATGATATACCATGGCACCCAGAACTGAAATTATTATGAAGTGTTGTAGTGTGCCCTAAACTACCAGACGCAAACATAAATAGGCACCGAAACACTTAAGTGTAGAAACTATAAAGTATAATGATATAATTGTTTAGTAATAATGATTCAACATTAACTGAAACTCTTTTTTAAAAAATATTTTATTTATTTATTTGACAGACAGAGATCACAAGTAGGCAGAGAGGCAGGCAGAGAGAGAAGGACGGAAGCAGGCTCCCTGCTGAGCAGAGAGCCTGACGCAGGGCTCAATCCCAGGACCCTGAGATCATGACCTGAGCTGAAGGCAGAGGCTTAATCCACTGAGCCACCCAGGTGCCCTGAAACTCTTAAAATTAATTTGAGAATGGGTGGGGCACCTGGGTGTCTCAGTCGGTTGAGTGTCTGCCTTCAGCTCAAGCTGTGATCTCGGGTCCTGGGATCAAGCCCCGAGTTGTACTCCCTGTTTAGCCGGGAGTCTGCTTCTCTCCGTCTCCTCTGCCTCTCTCCCTGCTTGTGCACTTTCTCTTTCTGTGTCAAACAAATAAAATTTAAGGAGAGAGAATTGGGAAAGACACTAAACTATGAAACAGCTTTGAAAAATGGAATATGATAGGCTGAGAATTTGTAATCTGAATAAGTTGAAGTAGCAGAGAGATGAGTATAAACATGGGAATAATATTAGGACATATCAGAACCAGAGAAAATATCAAGATATATTTGAACGTGACAAACACTGAAGTCCACTGTTTTTCCTGCCATTTGTCTTTGAAATATTATATCTCTGAAGTAAAAGAGAAGAGAATCTCACTATAATCAAGCAATCATAAATTTTTTCAGTAGAGACACAATTACTGTCTCCATTAGCTCATCATAACATGAGATTTAATAGAAAGAAGTATAGTTCAATAATGAAGTATAACTAGTATTTAGAGACACACTGTTCCTGCACGGAATTAGATAATTCCGTTAATCCCAATCTGACACATTAGCAAATTGTGGAGTTTTTAAAAAATCCCTTAGGCAATTCCAGTACATTTTCTAATAAACATTGTTTATTAAATTGAGATAAAATACATGTGACAAAATTTGCCACTTTGTCTTTAAGTGTACAATCCACTGGTGTTAATTATATTTAAAATTGGGGTGCCTGGGTAGCTCATTTGGTTGAGCATCCTACTCTTGATCTCAGCTCAGGTCTAGATCTCAGGGTCATGAGTTCAAGTTCTGCACTGGGCTCCACGCTGGGTGTGGAGCCTACTTAAAAAAATATATTCTATTTACAACCATTGTGCAATCATCACCACTATCATATCTAAAACTATCACCACCTGGACAGAAACTCTGTACTCATTTAGGAATTACTCCCTCTTTCCTCCCCATCTTCCCCACTCCTGCCCCCCACACGGGGCCTAGTCACTAATAACCTCGGTCCACTTCCTGTCTCTGTGAACTTGCCTAATCTAGATCTATAAGACTTGTCCTTTTTTGTGTGGCTTATTTCACTTACCATAATGTTTTCAAAGTTCATCCATGTTGTAGGATGTAAACTAATACATATATACATGTTAACATCCATGTAAACTATACACATATATACTTTAGCTTTACTTGCTTTCTGTTTTTTTTTTTTTTTTTAATATTTTATTTATTTGACAGAGAGAGATCACAAGTAGGCAGAGAGGCAGGCAGAGAGAGAGGAGGAAGCAGGCTCCCCGCTGAGCAGAGAGCCCAATGTGGGGCTCGATCCCAGGACCTTGGGATCATGACCTGAGCCGAAGGCAGAGACTCAACCCACTGGGCCACCCAGGCGCCCCACTTGGCTTTCTGTTAATTACTTTTTTTACATTCACTTATTACTATAACCACAGTAGGAAACTCCTATCACACTTAATAAGGACCACTGTTCTCAATCCTGCTTCTGTGATTCACTGTGGTTTGTGCATTTTCACTACTGTGTATGGTTACATTTATCCCCTCTCCTATTGGTTATTTTGTTCCCAGTTTTTCATTTTGTCCCTTATAGAATGGTGAGATTTCTATTTTCCTAAACCCTTATATCAGGTGTCACAGTGCCTATAGGGATGGGCAGGGGTCAAATGAGTAAGGAAGACTGGGTGCCAACAACAGGGAGTGGTGGGGCCTGGTCAGTTGACGCATACATGTCCTAGCCAAACTCAAACTGATTGTTGCCATGTGGGAATATAGGCCTATATTTTCTCAAAAGAGACTGGAAGTCTGGATTTTTTTTAGTGCAAAATGTCCCGCTATTCAAATAATAGTACTAAATCTAAATGAAGAAACAGGCTGCATGAGCCAAACAAAACAGGTTTCTGGGTGCAGTTCTTAGACCTCCAGCTGCCACCTCTGCCTCATCCTTTGTCGAGTTCAGTGAACTCTGCTCTACTACCATTTTCTTCCCTTGGAGGTCCTTATATGCACTCACTTTCGTTTTATCATCCTGCTGCCTCTGTTGTGAATCTGACTTCTCATCTTCAGCTCCACTCTTTATGAGACAGGAAACCAGGATTTGAGTCGCTCACATTAAATCTCTGACCTCCTGTGATATCCATTACTTATGTTTTCTGTGTTTGCTTCTCCAAATGGGAGTGTAATTTAGGCTGCCTAAGGGACTTTTTGTTTTTCAAAGATTTTTCATTTATCTATTTGACAGACAGAGATCACAAGTAGGCAGAGAGGCAGGCAGAGAGAGAGAGGAGGAAGCAGGCTCCCTGCTGAGCAGAGAGCCTGACGCAGGGCTCAATCCCAGGACCCTGGGATCATGACCTGAGCCGAAAGCAGAGGCTTAACCCACTGAGGTGCCCCTGCCTAAGGGACTTCTATGGATTTTCTTTATTTGCTATCTTTGTTTAAAACACAGTATAATAAAAACAACCATTACCAAATACTCAGAACTTCTTCGTATTCTGCTTTCTTCCAAAGAAAAGGAAGTCATTTCCTCTGATTGTAGATGGAAGCATAAACAGAAAACAATGATTAAAGTAAATGAAGGATTTCAGATGAAAGAGTACATACTAGAAACAGATATCTCTGTAAACTTGAAGTAGACTGTTTTTAAAAACCAACAGGCACTATAGTGCTTTAAGTCAACAGCTGATGAGAAATGGTCTTTTTACTGGTAGAGGTTTTATAGACTGAACATATTTGCAGGTGAGATTGGTAAACTTTTTGAAGTATGAGCGCACTTCATTTTTAGTAATTTCTCAGAGCCTAGTGTTCAGACTAGTGACATATCTAAATTTACCCGTATTTGAGGTGTTCTCCATCTTCATCTCTACCCTGATCTTCTGTCCTGGGCCCCAGGCCTTCCTTTATAACTGCCAGTTGGTTATCCCACAGATACCTCAAATAACATTGCACAACTGAATTTGTCATCCAGTTCAGTCCCCAGAATTGCTCACCCTATTCTAGACTTTCACCCTGGACTCTCTTTCTCTCTTTCCCCAATATCTAAACAATGACCAGATCATATAGATTCTCTTCCCCTTTTTTTCCATTATTAACATTTTATAGTGGAATATTTGTTTTAAAGATTTTATTTATTTGAGAGAGAGAGAGCAAGAGAGAGCATGAGGCAGGGAGAGGGACAAGCAAACAGACACCCCACTGAGCAGGGAGCCCAGTGTGGGGCTTGATTCCATGACCCCGAGATCATGACCTGAGCCGAAGGCAGATGCTTAACCAACCGAACCACCCAGCTGCCCCTACAGTGGAACATTTTAAAAGTTATCTTTATTGAGACATAATTTACATACAGTGAAGTGTACCCATTTTAAGTGTGCAGGTTGATGAGTTTATTTTTTTAATATTTTTATTTTTTTTAAAGATTTTATTTATTTATTTGACAGACAGAGATTACAAGCAGGCAAAGAGGCAGGCAGAGAGAGAGGGGAAGCAGGCTCCCCGCCGAGCAGAGAGCTGACTCTGGGCTCGATCCCGGACCCTGAGATCATGACCTGAGCCAAAGGCAGAGGCTTTAACCCACTGAGCCACCCAGGCGCCCCAAGGTTTTTGTTTGTTTGTTTGTTTTTTTAAGATTTATTTATTTGAGAGACAGCAAGTGAACAAGAGAGAGAGAGCACAAGCAGGGGATAGGGACAGAGGGAGAGAGAGAAACAGACTCCCCACTGAGCAGGGAGCTTGATTTGGGGCTTGATCCCAGGACCCCAGGACCATAGTCCAAGCTGAAGGCAGATGCTTAACCAACCGAGCCTCCTAAGTGCCCTGCAGTTTGACGAGTTTTGACTGATGTTTACAGCTATGTATCCACTACCACAATTAAGATATAAAATATTTCCATCACCCTCATTTCCTTGGACCCTTCTGCAGTCAGTCTTCCTACTATCCTTGGCCCCAGATGACCACTGGAATAACACTAGTAGAGATTACGTTTGCATTTTCTGGAGTTGCCTATGATGGGAATCATGTACTCATTGTTGTCAGCCTTCTTTCACTAAAGGTTTTTGAGATTTGTCCATGTTTTATATACATTGGTATTATTATGCAACTTTAAAAAAAAGATTTTATTTATTTATTTGACACAGATCACAAGTAGGCAGAGAGGCAGGCAGAGAGAGAGGAGGAAGCAGGCTTCCTGCTGAGCAGAGAGCCGGATGCAGGCTCGATCCCAGGACCCTGGGATCATGACCTGAGCTGAAGGCAGAGGCTTTAACCCACTGAGCTACCCAGGCCCTATTATGCAACTTTTAAGACATGTACCAAAGTAGAGAGAACGTGTAATGAAACTCCATGTGCTCATTCACCAGCTTCTGCAGTTAGTAACATTCTGACATCCTTGTTTCATCTCTGTACCTGCCCCACAAACCCATACCTATTTTGACCAGGGAGAGGGCAGGGAGTTGGAATATTTTAAAGCAAATTTCAAACACTGTATTATTTCACACATTAATACTTAGTATATATCACTGAGATTTAAAGATTTTAGGGGCACCAGGGTGACTCAGCTGTTAAACGGCTGCCTTCGGCTCAGGTCATGATCTCAGAGTCCTGGGATTGAGCCCCACATTGGGCTCCCTGCTTGGCGGAAAGCCTTCTTCTCTCTTTCCCACTCCCCCTGCTTGTGTTCCCTCTCTCACTGTGTCTCTTTCTGTTAAATAAATAAAATCTTAAAAAAAAGAAGATTTTAAAAAATGAGTAGAGCACCCTTATCATGATAGATTTTTTAAGAAACCGGTAGTTCCCTAGTATCATATAATCCTGAGTTCCTGTCTAATCTTTCTAGTATCTTACAATGTCTTTTTACAGTTGGTTTATTCAAATCAGGATCCAAACAAGGTCAAGTGCACATTGCATCTGGTTGATATATGTCTTAGGACCCTTCAAATCTATAACAGTTCTTTTCCCCCAGCTCATTTTTCTCCCCATGCTGCGTATATGTTGAAGAAACTGGCTCATTGTTCTGTAGAATTTTCAAACTTTTATTTGACCAATTCTACTTACATGGTTGTTGAATGTGGTCTCTCTGCCCCTTTCTTTCCTCTTAATTAGTAGATCTGAGGCTTGAGCAGATTCCTCTACTTTCTATTTCTCTTTTCTTCATGTACAACTATTACAGAGAAGGCCCATTCTCTCATTTTACCTTGATCCACTGTAGTCATCTAGAGTGTCACTTTCCCTCTAGTCTTACCTGCCCCCTCCATTCACTGTAGACAGTTTTCAGATTAATATTTCTAAAATAAAAATTCAGTCTGTTAATCCTCTGCTTAAAAACTTTGATTCCTTATATCCTCTAGGGAAAAAACCTAAGCATACATAATGCCTCATAAGGCCAAGTCCCAGCTTACTTTTCTCAGCCATGTGCACTTTTTTTTTTTTTTTACCCCATTTATTCAAGACATTTCCAGAATGCCTATTTACTAAGTATGGGGTATTAATTCCCCCAAACTTCTGAGTTAAGTTATTCACCCTGCAGCCTATCTAGGCAATCTTTGGGGCATCTGGATATCATACCCCGCAATGTAGCACTTCATCTGAGTCCAGAATTTGGGAGAAGAACCAGGAGCTCAATAGGTCTATCTCTAGGAGCATGAAGTTGGAGATAGTAGTGTTAGGAGATTGGACAAAGATAGGCGCAGCCTGGATTCTCATTTAGCAAGCTGCCAAGGTTTAAGGGCAGGTAGAACCAAGTGAATCTGAGCAGGTGAGTAAACTAGGCCAACTAAGGCATTCTTAGTAAAGATCTGTTTATTCAACAAGTCCTGTTTATGGGATATTAAGGGCAAAGCTGATGATATGCTGGGAACATCTTCAACTGAGTCAGTGTTATGAGGGTGGGTTTCATTATCTTAAAGTTATCCCTTTTGAGAGAACATGTGACTCAGTAGATCATAGCATAACTTCAGTGTCTTCTTACCTACTCTTTTTTGTTGTATTTCAGGCTATGTTGGTTGCTTTTTAAAATGTGCTTTATTTTGTAGACCATTGTGATGAATGACTGTATTATCCGAGGGGATCTGGCAAATGTAAGAGTTGGACGTCATTGTGTTGTGAAAAGTCGGAGTGTCATAAGGCCACCATTCAAGAAATTCAGCAAAGGGTATGTAATTTACTTACCTAATTTCGGTTGTGTGCAAGACGCTGCTACGGGTGGTGCATTCCAAGTGTTGAGTTGTGTAAGGGGTGGGTCTGTGCTATTGTTTGGGTCACTGAGGAGGAATTCACTGTAATGAACACGGCTCTGGTGGTGGTTGGTTGCCAGAAACAGAATCCACTTGAATTGGCAAAGGCAGAGGGGGTTCTGATGAAGAGATGCAGGCATATTTATGGAATAAAAGGGTAGGAAAAGGGGCCAGGCCTCATAGGGACTAGAACTTACACTTGAACAGCTAGCCAGAATCAAGACAACTGTCTGTCTGTCGCTCTATCACCAAGATTATGTTGTTTCTTGTTGGTCTCTGTCTCTGCATTTCTGCTTCCCTCTCCTCTCTTTCATGCTGACTTCATCTTTCCCCTTTTCTCATGGAGCCAACCATTCTGCCTCAGCCCATTATTTTTATCAGTTCTCCATCTGGCTTCAACAGATACCAGCCAAAGATTTTAGGTCTTATTTCCAGAATCTTGGCAGAGGGAATCTGATTGGCTCAGCTGGAGTTAAGTGCCCACCCCTGGTCTGAACAGTTTTGACCGGAAGGGCAGAGGCAAGTCAGGCCCATTGTTCTCTCAATGGTAATTAGGATTATCCAGGGAAGGTCATGGTCAGGGCAGGAAAACTGTCGACTATGCCTGATGTGCTGGTATTTTTTTGTTGATGTTGTTTCTACCTCTCCCTCTTTTCCCTCCTGGCTCCTACCTATGGCACCATCTGCATTTCATTGAGTAACTCAGTAAGCACTGATTGAGTGCTTTCTTATGTCAGTCACTAGAGTATAAGGTAGGTACATAAAGATGGATGAAATGGCATTCCTGCCTCAAAGTTCTCAAAAACCTAGTAGTAGAAACACTTACATACAGAGATGACTACTATAGAATGTGATTCTATAATGTGGTAGCCACTGTATAATGTGGCAGTCCTGTCACAAGGCTGAACATGGTTGGGAAGAAACAGAAAGAGCGACAACTCAGACTGTACTACCAAGGAGTGAAGTACACAGGAATCGTCCTGCATGTCTCAGAATGTCAATTCTCAGGCTTTCCCTTACATACGGGAATGGGAGCAGGCAGTCAGGGCAAATCATTCACGTGAAAACATTTGCTCTTTAGCTCAGAAGGCTGCTGGGGGAAATGAGAAATCCTTGCTCTGGGCTTTTGTGGTTCCACACTGTGACAGGTTCTCTGCCCGAGTTGTTGGCTCCCCCTTCTGATAGCAGCATTACTGTGCTGGCTATGGTCTCAGGATAGCACCGAGAATAAATAGGGGTTTTATTGGTGAATGGTAGGTTGTGTAATTAGGAATAGTCATGGGAAATACAGGAATACAAAAGTGTAAATAGCAACACAGAAACAGCAAGTGAGTATGGATTCCCCTGCCCCCACCTCACATAGCTCTATACAAGAACCAGATAATAGATCGTAGAACCAGATAATAATATCAAGTTTGGAATTTTTTAATTTAAAATTTAGGTGCTGACAGTGCTGCTATAGAGTGATAAGATCGAGGAATTCATTGTCACACAAAGGTCCCAGATCAAAAATACAAATAGATTAAGGAAAATTTAAATAAGCTATAGGTCCAGGGAGGACAGGTATCCTCTCTGACAAAATATTCCTGACAAAACAGAGCACAGGACTAGATAGAGCCAGTGAGCATCCAGCTACTTTATTTTAGTTCTAGTCCAAATATTTTCTGTCCCAAAGTACTGAAGTTACTTGCAAATCTGATCGTCGAACCACTGTCAATGACATTTGAGGAATCATGGAGAATTGCAGTGATGTCAGAAGTCTGGAGAAAGCCTACTGACTCCTACTCATCCTTCATGTCTTGGCTTAAATGTCACTTTTTCTTTTATTATTATTATTATTTTTTTAAAGATTTTATTTATTTATTTGAGAGAGAGACAGTGAGAGAGTACATGAGCAAGGAGAAGGTCAGAGAGAGAAGCAGACTCCCCGTGGAGCTGGAGCCCGATGCGGTACTCGATCCCAGGACTCTGGGATCATGACCTGAGCCGAAGGCAGTCATCCAACCAACTGAGCCACCCAGACATCCCACTTTTTCTTTTAAAGATTTATTCATTTGAGAGAGAGAGAGGGCAGATGAGCATGGGGATGGGCAGAGGGAGAGGGAGACAGGAGTCAGACTCCCCACTGAGTGCAGAGCCCAACATGAGGCTTGATCCTAGGACTCTGAGATCATAACCTGGGCCAAAGTCAGGTGCTTAACCGACTGAGCCACCCAGATGCCCCTTAAATGTCACTTAAGGGACGCCTGGGTGGCTCAGTTGGTTAAGCGGCTGCCTTCGGCTCAGGTCATGATCCCAGCATTCTGGGATCGAGTCCCACATCGGGCTCCTTGCTCGGCAGGGAGCCTGCTTCTCCCTCTGCCTCTAGCCTGCCACTCTGTCTGCCTGTGCTTGCGCTCTGTATCTCTCTCTCTCTCTAACAAATAAATAAAATCTTTAAAAAAATTTTTTTTAAAAATGTCACTTAAAATTAAACTTTGGGGGTGCTTGGGTGGCTTAGTGGGTTAAAGCCTCTGCCTTTGACTCAGGTCATGATCCTGGGGTCCTGGGATCGAGCCCTGCATTGGGCTCTCTGCTCAGCAGGGAGCCTGCTTCCCTTCCTCTCTCTTTCTGTCTGCCTCTCTGCCTACTTGTGATCTCTGTCTGTCAAATAAATAAATAAAATCTTTAAAAAAATTAAACTTTTATCAAACTTCTAATCTAGGTAAAGTCTCTGCTTATAACTTGGTACTTTTTACTCTGTAGTACTTATCATAGTTGTAACTAACTACTTATATAATCATTTGTTTAATCTTTCTTTTCTTGATTGCTGTCTCCTTATGGTCTGGACAGTGTCGTTTTTGCTTGCCGTTCTATTTCCAATTTTTAGCATAGAGCCTGGCAAATGCACTCAGTAAAATCAGTGAATATATAAATTTTTGGAATGTTAAATAGTAGAAAATATATCCCAGGAACTGATGTCAGTCCCCTACAACATCTTGGGCAGATTACCGAATATTTGACCTATGAGCTTTTCCAAGGAGGCAGGAATGAGCAAAACATTCATTCATTTGGTGCTAGCTCTTTTAGCTTGGAAGGTCTCGCCACTTCGGTCTTCCTGTTTCCTAGTACACTGCCTGGTCCAATATTTCTGATTTTGAGCTAGTAATCACATTTATCTCCAATATTATAGAATTCTCTTAGCCTGAGGATTCCTTCCTTGCTAGGAGCATTCTTATTAAGACAAGATGATGAAGTTGAGAGTATGATCAGCAATTCTGTAAATCTTGACCGAAAGCAAATCACCTTGACCTTTTTTTGTTGTTGTTCATCTTCTTTTCCTTCTCTAGCGTTGCATTCTTTCCTTTACATATCGGGGACCATGTCTTTATTGAGGAAGATTGTGTGGTCAACGCAGCTCAGATTGGCTCTTACGTTCACGTTGGCAAGAACTGTGTGATTGTGAGTATGGTGTCTTGGCTGGCTAAACAGCCTCGCTGCTCCTCCAGCTCCATCCCTCACATCAGTGGGCCTCTGCTTCTGTGGCCAAGCAGGGTAGAAGTAGTTTCTGGTCTACTGGAATTATTAATGGATTTGAAGGTTTCTAGGCATTAATAACCATGGCTAAATCTTATCTAACTTCTTCTCTATGATGTTAAACTCTTCCCTTTGCTTATTTCATTTGACCCTTATAACCATCTAAGGGTGGTAGCTAATTGATATTATCCCTGGGCGATACGCCTGAAGACCTTAAAAATTAGGGATTTGACAGGGCTATGAAGTGGAAAGCTGGGATTTGAACCCAGGCAGTATGAATAGCCATGCCTGCCCTATGGCCTACCTGTTGCTTTACCTCCAGGATTGTACAGTCTAGTGGGGGGACAAGGGGCATGACATTAAGGGAACTGCAAGTAGTTCAGGGTGATGGGTGTGCAGGGTACAAGTGGGCCCTTGTTCAGTGGACATTTGGACATTCAGTGTTCAGGAGCCTTGGCCCCTCCTCATTTCATCTGCCCAAGGCTTTATGAAATGGGATTTCTTAGTATTTCATTGACGAAGAGCTTGATTTCAGTTGGGATTTATGAGAACATCCTGGGTGAGAATGACTAGAGCTGAACTGCCTTAAGGTTTAGGGAAAATGTTTCCTATATTTTGAATTTATACCCAAATCCTAGCTTCTAGGAAAAGCCAAGGACTTAAATGGTTGTTCCCAATAGTACAGAGGCAGTTCCATGTTCTGGATAATATCCAAGTATAAAATACTTGCAGAAACCATGCATTCACATTCTACAAGCCACAAGAGCACAGCAAAGATGGACCGTGCAGTGGAGGGCCACGTTGCTGTGGAAAACATCCCAATCTGACCTGTTACTCAGAATTAAGGGAAGTGGTGTTTTACCAAGTATTCTCCTCTAGAGGAGTCCCTTCGTATGTGTTAGAAACAGAGGGTCTTTTGTTTGGCATGATGTTGAAGAAAGAGGGAAAATCGTGAAACCCATTCTGTCTGCTCATTCTGTGTGACAAAAGCTGGTTTTCTAAGCCACAGCTGGATTTTTCTGACATTCTCTTCTGCAGAGTGATGACATGTTCATAGTAGCCTACTGTGTTAGCCCTGTCCTTTATCCCCAGAGCTAAATGTCTGAAATGTTAAAATCCAAATGCTCTTCCCAGTCCTTAGGGAGTTCTAGTCTTCTTGTCCCGTGCTCTGCTTTTTTGTGCCACTTTCTGATACATCATTTCAGACATTGTTACTGTTAGGTATTGGCAGTACCTATTTTCTGAGCCTTTTACAAATTCTCAAGTAATCTCAGGAGAAAGATCCTTTTAAAGCTCTAGAATCTCAGAGCTAGCAGGGACTCTTTTAGAGTCCAGCTGTCCCCATGACCCATAGACCCTTGTAACTGTACCCATTTGGTGATCCAACTGCTGTTCAGATGTGTGAAGTTATAGGTGTCCATCAGAGTTGCCCAGGTGCCTGCAGAAAAAGCCTTCCAGACAATCTTCATGGGACTGTGACTGTGCTGTGAGTTTTACGTTCATTGTGTCTAATCCTCACAGCATCCCTGCAGGTTTGATTTTATGTTCTGTTTCCCAGAGGAGGAGCCCAAGGCTCAAGGATGTAGGGTAACTTCTATCAGGAGATGCAGGTAGCCATAATACTGGTAACATGGAGTTTTTTATTCCTCCTGGGAAAGTCCTCCAGGAAAAAATAAAGGAGCAGTTTCAGCTTTTCGC
Source organism: Mustela nigripes (assembly GCF_022355385.1). Taxonomy (NCBI): domain Eukaryota; kingdom Metazoa; phylum Chordata; class Mammalia; order Carnivora; family Mustelidae; genus Mustela; species Mustela nigripes. The sequence continues at coordinate 21,337,709 of NC_081567.1, forward strand.
TTCCTCATCTATTGCCAATACACTCATTCCTAAGAAGTACCCACGTTCTGACTGCTGCTGCTGTTTAATTGATCAGTTTTCCCAGTATGCTCTGGAAGCTGATTGAACATCATTTGCCTGAGTGGGCAGAGTGGCTAACTAGTGGACGCAGCAGGTGCCTCCAGGCCGGGTGGTGGCTGATGGTACACGGAGGAAGTTTTGTTCACACTGCTCTTCTTTTCCAGGGCCCTTTGTCTACAGAGCCCTCTGTGTGAATGGGTCATGCCTCATGCAGCACATTAAGCTTCTTTCTACCCAGTGCCCCATGTGCTTAGTTGGAATTATTAGGAGCCTAGGTGTCATAGGACATCTTTTTTTTTTTTTTTTTAAAGATTTTTTATTTATTTATTTGACAGACAGAGATCACAAGTAGACAGAGAGGCAGGCAGAGAGAGAGAGAGGGAAGCAGGCTCCCTGCTGAGCAGAGAGCCCGATGCGGGACTCGATCCCAGGACCCTGAGATCATGACCTGAGCCGAAGGCAGCGGCTTAACCCACTGAGCCACCCAGGCGCCCCAGTCATAGGACATCTTTGAATTAATTTGGGAGTCACCAGGGGAGCTGGCCACCTGCTGTATTTTGGGAATTGCCACTAGCAGGTAACTCATGGGAGGGAACTTTCCAAGAATGAGTGGAGAGCTGCAGTTCTAACTTGTTTCTGAGCTACGGATAGTGCCAAGTATCGCCAAGGCTATTATCCACCTTGCCAGAGACAGCTTAGTCACTTAAAAATTTTAGACCTTCAAGGTATAAGCTTTCTAAAACATTCATTTAACAATCTACTTAGACATTCCTGGAAATACATACATTTGGGTATTTATTAATGATTAGGAAAATTTTAATATAACCAAATCAAAGTATCTGTCATATTCTTTGATAAAATCTGAGATCTAGACAGGTTAGCATTCTCCTGATATTGTTGGGGATTCCACATTGTCAGCCAGGTATGTTTTATCAGATCCTCTGACCAGAACCAAGTGAATGCACAGGCCCTGGTGATGTCAATGTAGTCAGTGAAGACTGAAACTTTCACATACTCGGCAGGTAGTCTGAATCACTTTAATCTATTTATAGAAGAAACCTCCCCTTTCCCTTAAACCAGGAAACAGATGTATCTTCCAGACCTTATTTCTTGCCCTCAAAATGCCGTGGGTGATGCAGAATTGAAAAGTTGCCACTTTTCAATTCTGCAGTGGATAAAGTCAAGCGCATAAGGCTTGACCTAAACCTTCAAAACAAACTATGGCTAATATGAACCAAGAGTAAAAAGTAGATCCTAATTGTGTACACACGTGGCTTTAGGGGTTCAATTGATATCATGAGAATGAGTCTCCTTCTCTTTCCCACTTTCCTCTGGGAAGCTCTCAGGCAGTTTCTTCCCTCGTGGAAACAAGACAGCTGGTCCAAATGTCTGTCCTGTCCTCTAGAAACCCCGATGGAAAGAGCTTCTTTTCCCAGTAGCGCCAGCAGAAGCCTTAATATTGTGATTCATCAGACTGATTTGGCTCATTCCATAAAACAGTCCTTGAAGCCAGGCGTGGGGTTTGGGGTTAGGATAGGGGACTGTCGGGGCAGAGGCGTGTTACCAAGGACAATACGGGTTCTGCTACCAGAAGAAAGGTGATCAAATGTTGGACAAACAAAAAAGTAGGTGTCCACTAAATTTAAGAAAAAAGACAGAAAATGGTACAACTCTTGGGAAACTGAATTTCAGTCTGTAATATCTAAGATAACCTGAACTGTCCCTTTTCCAAGTTCATACACACACGCGTGCACACGCACACACCCATACCCCTACCTCCTCCTGCTTGTCATGTGCTACCTGAAGTAGGGAATTGTGACCAAACCTCTTGGCCCTATATATTGTATGATATCATGAATGGAGAAAATATAAAATAGCATTCCATGCAGCAGACCAAGCAACTTCTACTTGAGCATTTCCTGCTCTATTTCCTAGTGACAAGATTTTAATTTCAGGGGCGCCGATGTGTGTTGAAAGACTGCTGCAAAATTCTTGACAACACAGTATTACCCCCAGAAACTGTGGTGCCACCATTCACTGTCTTCTCCGGCTGCCCAGGTAAGCTTGGGTGCTGATTATGAAAGCAGACTCATTTTCCATCACGAAAGTAACGCATGCAGTTTTTATCTCTGACAATGTATTGATTTGGCTAATTTAAAAATTCTCCTGCTAGAGATTACCTAGAAATGCTATCTAAAAATATAACCAGTATCTTTTTAAATGTGCAGTTGGGTTCACAAGGAAATTTCAAGGGTCAGAAGCAAAGAGGAGACTAAACCCACAGTATAAGCCTGGTTAGGCTTATGCATCTTTTTAATAAATAGAGTGCTGTAGGGTTTGATACTCCTGTCGGGATGAGAGAAAAAGCCTTGAAAGGCAGAGAGATCCTTTTGAAGGGTGATCTCTCAATAAAAGTTGATCTAGAGTCAACCTGCCACCAGCACAGGAAAAGTACAAAGAAGCAAGCTTTTCTTGGTCTGGGCTCTGGATGGAAAAAGGAAAAATCTTCCAGAGAATTCTAACAATGGCTTCATGTTGTTTGAGGTCTTGAACTTATACTTCCCACACTACCCAGGAATGCCCAAACTGAAGAGTTAACATAAAACATGGTCTAAGACCAACGATACCTCTGGGACACCCAAGAGAAGCAAATACATCCCCTTTCTAATTTGGCTGACAGAATGCCCTCAGATAAAGCTTGTGAGCTCAGAGTTCCCAATGGCCAAGCATGTGAGCAAACAAAAGTGATATACCCTCCTCCTAGAAAACTTGGAAAACATAGTAAAGCGGAAAGAAGAAGAAAAGAAAAGAAAGAAGAAGAAAACCTCATGTCCCCCACCCCTACCCCAAGGCAGTCTCGTCTCTTCTGTGTATGGTTTTACATGATTGAACTCATGCAGCGTGGACAGAGGCACACCAGGGATTCACAGATGGGAGATGCTATGTAGTAAGAGATTTGACAATATATGAGATGTACCCCTTGGTGGTTTAGTTGCTTTTCCAATTAAAAAACTCATCACTCAGATCATTGACTGTGGGTTTCAAAGATGTGCAAAATCATCCATTCAGATTCCTTGGGGAGGAAATGGGCCATTCTGCTGTTCCATGTACCTCTGCATTTGCAGCGGAGGAAGGAGAGCCTTGCTGAGTGATTCTCCCTAGATTGGGTTCCCACTGTGAAAAAGTATCATCGTTCTTAGCATGCTCAGATCAGAAAGCCCCATTGGTTGTTTTTGGTTGATTGTCAGACAGTCTCACCTTCTGAGGTGAGAAGTCTATTAGCAGAGTAATATCTTAATCTCTTTTAACTTATTCAGGGTCCTTAGAACCAGCAGTGGTCTTTGGGCATTGATGGCCAAGACAGGGAGACACACCACTTGGTATTTGAAATCCAAGTAAGCACTGTTTGGAGGTTCTGATGGAGGATTCAGGCTGCATGAGACCCTAGAGATGATTGTGTAGATGGGGAAACTGAGGCCTAGAGAAATTGAGTTGTCCACAAGGTCAGAGGTTGTTTGAGGTTGATTAGTTCTTAAGACCCCTTATTTAGAGTCCAGTACTTTCTGTGCTGTGGCAAGGTACTTCCCATGTTCATTTTTATAGTTTGACAAACAAAAGTTAACCATCTAGATACTGCTGTTGGCAATCTCTCTCTTTAATAAAGAGACCTAAAATTGTAGGACAACTGGCACATTTTTGAGGGCTCCACTGAGTAGTGGAATAAAATGAAAGGCAAACCATCCAGAAAGAATCTGGGTCAGGAACCAAAAAGCCAAAACTGCCTGTAGGAGTCAGACAGACGTGATTGAAATGACAGTCTATGATGGCTAGCCAAGAGTACAGAGCTAACATTTTAAGAATTTCTGATAGTTCATGAGGAGCTAAAAATCTGCATATCTACATGATATCTCTGAATTTTTAAATGTTGGCTGCTAGCTTTTTAAAAAGATTAAATACTGTGCATACCAAACATGTTTGCAAATCTAACACAGACTGCACATTTATAAAAGGTACCTTGGAGGATTCTGTATTCTTTAGACCTTTTTTCTGTCCTGCCTGCTATTTTCTCCATATATATATATATATGGATATATATATGTATATGCAAGTGTATGTGTTTGTTTTGTATGTGTATTAATGCACAGGTGTGTTCGTATCTGTGTATATGTGTGTACTTTTGTATATAACGGGTTATACTGTTCACACCTGTATAAACAGATTCACACTTTCTATTCTGTTTGGAAATTTGCTTTAACAGTGTATCTTGGGGATCTTTTCTTGTCAGTATGTGGAGATTCCCCTCATTCCTTTTCATGGTTGTATGGTTTTCACTACATAAATATACCATATGTAATTGACTGGTTTCCTGGAATAATGGACCATTATACATTGTACCTGGCTTTTCACTATTAGAAACTTTGCTGCATTAATATTCTTATACATATATTGTTCACTTGGGCAAGGTTATTTGTAAGGCAAATTCTTAGAAGTTGGGTTATCAGATCACAGGGTATGAACCTTTAAAAGTTTTGTTAGATTTTCCAGAGTTGTTCTTCCAAATAGTGGTACAAACGTATGCTTTTATCCATAGTGGGTGAGAGTGCCTCTTTCCCTGAAATCCTTAAATACAGTTTTTTGTCTTTTGGTAGGATATTTCTGTTCTACTCCCATCCACAATTTTTCTGTATGTAGCAGGTTTGGGGATTGGATTCAGCTTCGTTGTATGAACAACAGAGCAGTTTCTTACTTCAGAGAGTGCTCACCTGGGCTTGTCACATCAGAATCCAGGGGATGGACAAATCCTTGTCTGGAACAACCTCCCATGTAGTCGGGATGCCTTAACTCTTCAGCTCATGCAATAATGTCTGAACCTCTTTTACCTGGAAGGTATTTATCCATTCGGGGGGTTTGCATTATTTGTCTCCCCCCCACAACAAAATATCATCTTGAAGAGATGGTCAGTGGAAATATTCTGCTAGCATTGAAGCTGGAAGACCTAGAATTTAGATACTCATGAGTAAAGAAAAGGGCCCTAGAGGGGTTTAAACAGAAATCAGAGCTGCTGGCCTCCCTCGGCTCCAGTTGGTTGACCAGGTCTTTCTTTTCCCAGGACTGTTTTCAGGGGAGCTCCCAGAATGTACCCAGGAGCTGATGATTGACGTCACGAAGAGCTACTACCAGAAGTTTTTGCCCTTGACACAGGTCTAATGTCTCAAATTCATGTGAGCTCTAAGATGAACTTGGGGACAAAGTGAGCCAGCCAGCATCTACAAAGAGCTCTTGTGTCTTTGATACCTTTCACCTTCTTTTTCTGTTTGTCTGGTTTTGTTTAATTCTTTAGAATTTCTCAATCCTTCCAGGTTCTAAGCTCTTAAGACTTCAATAACAGAATGTCTAAAGGAGTTGTGTCCAAATGCTGTGCTTAAACCTTATCTATTAACGGTTCCTTTATGCCATTATCTGTGGAACACAGAATCATCTGTTCCCAACACTCCCACCCCTTGGTCCTGTGGATGACGGGATTCTGCCAAAACAGGCCCACAGAGCAGAGCACTGTCCCAGTGTGGTGGCTGTGAGCTGTTCTTCTGCTCACGGCCATTAGCTGCCCACAGTAAAGACTGCTCACATGGTTCGCTCTCACTTTTCCTGAGCTGCCACAGTTGCCCACGGTCTTGCAGGGAGGGGGAAAGTGTTTGTGACTTTTCAGAGCCCAGATTCCTATTGGCTACTAAAACTTGAAGGGAGGGGTAGTTAACATTTTTATTCTTCCTGAAATGACCTTAAGTGTCTTTTTAGACCAGAGTAATTAATAAAAGACTTTCTGGCATTCTGTTCTAGGGCCTTTGGCTTTCACTAAAAGGGGGGCCCTCAGCAACGAGATTTTATTTTTGCAAAGACCCAGGTAGGAGTCTGCTATATGAATGGACTAGTCTGGTAGTCACTACTTGCCTCACAATATTTGGAGGCAACAGCATATGCCTTATTTCCTTGAAGACGTAGCATTTGTGACAGTTGTCCTATGGCCTAGAGTCATTCATCCACTCTATTTGCCATAAACCTCACAGTTCAGACCAAAATATCTCTACCTAGACCCAATCACATATATACACGGTGGCCTCTTAAATCATTCTGTGGGCACAGAGCTCTAAGAAGTAAATGAATTTACCAGTATTGTTATTAGCCATCTCTTGAATAATAACACAACCCTGCCTGGTTCTGCTCTGACCTCTTGGTCTAAAAGGAAGATTTAGAAGGAAAGGTCCAAGAACCTTGGCTTTGCTTAATGCTTTGATTCTGCTGTGAACAGAATAAGACGGTTCAGCCTTGAAGGTTAGGATCTAGCAGGAGCTGTCTGGACTTAATGTGTGGTTGTGGGGTTTGTTAAAATGGCTATATGTGATGATCTCCTCTAGGTCAATGTAAAACTGTTTTCCAGTTTGTCTTTTTTTTTTAATGCATTAAAAGATTGATATGTGAAACAAATCATTTGAAAGTGATCCCTCTCCTCCTCCGTGATGGCTACCTCACTTCCTCGGCTGCTTCCCTGCTTGCCTGGTGCCCTGCTATAGATTTCACATTCACTAGTCTGCTTATGCTTCATGCCAACCGAGGAGGTGGGATGTTACTCCCATTTTAGAGGTGAGAGAAAACTCAAAGATCTTAGATAAGTTGGTCCAGTCCCAACAGGGACGGAGTGGCTGACCCGGGAGACATACCAATGTCTGTCTGGCAGCATCGCCATGCGATTCAGCTCTGCCCTGGTAAGATGAGACTAAGCTTGTCCTTGGAGCACATCTGCTGTGTGCCCTGATACCAGTAGTCTGTGATGGTTGCAGCATTTTTGTTTTGTTTTGGGGGGGAGGTTTGGGGTCATTTCCTGGCATCTTCCCCAGTTCCCTTCTCCTTTTGTGCCACCATAAAGACAAATGTTGGAACTGACAGAGCTTTGATGTTGTCTAAGCTAACCTCTCATTAGCTAGTGAGATATTCCAGAGCACATCTGACAGAATGCCGTCCAGCCTATGTTTGAATACCTCTAAAAAGAAACTGACCACCATGCAACTGACTGTTCATTTTCCTTTTCAGTTTATCCTTTCCAGCTTGAGATGTAATTGACATATCATTTTTTTTGACTGCCTATTTTGTTGTGAACAATGGAAATTAAGAAAAGGTGGGATTGTTTAAAGCCTCCTAGACATGATTTTAAAATCTTAAGTAGTAACTCAAGTACATGATTGCAAAAGTCCAATCTAGTTAGTAAAAAGGTGACATGCAGTGAAGTAGAATTTCCCAATCCAGAATCCCAGTTCCATGTTCTACTTCCCAGAAGCAGCTACTGAATAGTTTTGGGTATGTCCTACAAGAGACAGTCTGCAGGTACGAGCATATAGATCCGTGTACCTTAGCCTCTCTTTGCATACAAATGCGAGTACACAGTGGATGTGCTGTTCTCGGCTTGCTGCTTTTACTTAATGATACGCCTTAGAGATGTTCCATATTTGGCACATACAGGTGACAAAAATAGCAGTTGCTAATATTTATAGAGTGTTTACCAAGTAGCAGTTACTCTTATGAGTTCTGTACATTTATTAACTTTTTAATACAACCACCATAAAGTAGATACACTTACTGTCCTCAAGTAACAGGAGGTTAAGTAAAGTGCCCAAATTTATACACCTAATATGATAGTGAGTCAAAGCATTCTAGTTCTAGAGCCCATACTATTAAAGATTTTATTTTCTTCATATTATTTTATTTTATTTGAGAGAGCACAAACAGGGGGAGGGGCAGAGGAAGAGGAAGAAGCAGATTCACCTCTGAGCAAGGAGCCTGACTCAGGACTCTATCCTAGGACCCTGGGGTTGTGACCTTCGCCAAAGGCAAATGCTTAAACGATTGAGCCAGCTAGGCGCCCCTACGGCCTGTAGTTTTTTGTTTTTAAAGATTTTATTTATTTATTTGACAGAGAGATCACAAGTAGGCGGAGAGACAGGCAGAGAGAGAGGGGGAAGCAGGCTCCCAGGATCCTGAGATCATGACCTGAGCTGAAGGCAGAAGCTTAACCCAACGAGCCACCCAGGTGCCCCCAGGCCATAGTTTTAATCACTATGCTGGAATTCCTCCCCGCTACAATACCTTTCATTGCCCCGGATTGTATCATCTGGCCAACCCTCACTTTACAGAAAACTGAGAAAGTATTTTGCTTTTTCAGGCAGGCAAGGGAAAGGGAGTTGGGAGTGGATATTGGATGAATTATCCAACAGTGTCTGCCACAGACAGTTCCTTCTGAGAAGACTGTCCCCTTGCAGTGTGCCCTGTTGTTAAACTGCAGTTGTGGTTTAAGAAGCTAATCAGAGCAGGTTTCATGGGAGAATTATCTTGCTTGCAGTCAAGAAATAGTGTCTTAAAATTCCGTACCATATGGTTGGCACTCTATAGAGAAATCTGGAAGCTGGATTAGACAAAATTCCAGTTAGACTGCTTTGTTACAAGTGTCAGAAATCCAGCTTGAGCCAATTTAAGTAAGAAAGGGGTTTTATTGGCTTGCACAAGGAATCATGGAAAAGACTAGCTTGAGAGGCAGTGCAGTATGCACCTTGGACAAGTTACTTAATCTCTCTGCTTTGTGTCCTAAACTGTGCAACGGGAATTGGTTCGGATTAAATGAGCTACTATGTGTAAACATCAAAGAGAGCTCCTAGCACTCTGTAGGTAATAATGTTACCATTACAGGAACAACAATTCCAGAGATTTAAACCCCATATATAGCTCTTTATCGTCTATATCTTTTTAAGATTTTATTTATTTATTTATTATTTTTAAAGACTTTATTTATTTATTTGACTGAAAGAGAGAGTACAAATGGGGAGTGGCAGGCAGAGGGAGAGGGAGAAGCAGGTTCCCAGCTGAGCAAGGAACCTGAAGAGGGGCTCGATCCCAGGGCCCTGGGATCATGACCTGAGCTAAAGGCAGATGCTTAACTGACTGAGCCACCCAGGTGCCCCTGTTTTCTATATCTTTTTCATCTGCACATTAGTAAAGGTATGGACTAGACCACTGTAACAAAGAGACCATGGAAATACCATGGCTCCAGCAAGTTAGAAGATTACTTCTCTCTCACCTAAGAGTGCAGGGATAGGCAGGTTATTAGAGCAAGTAGGTGGCTGGGCCCCATGAAGTCATCAAATAGCCAAGCTCCTCCTATCTTGTCACATGGACATACTTAGGTACAAGGGAAGCTGTAAATTTAGTCACGGACTAGGTAGCCAAAACTCTGAGGAGGGAGATTCTAACAATAAAAGAGAGAGGGGAAGATTCAACATAAGGAAACAATAAGCAAGCTCTCCCAGGCTTGTGTATTGGCTTCCTTTTCTCCTGCTGCAAACAGGCTTTCTCCATGCATTGGGGCACGTGGCAGCTAATAGCTCCAGACTTGTACCCTTTCAGCTTGGTGACCCTGAAAGAAAGGCTTCTTCCCTCCAGTTCTAATTTGTGAAAGTCCCACAGAAATGTTCTCAGTGACTTCTGGTGAGTCCCATACCCTCTTAGATTAATCACGGAAGCCAAGGCCCTGCAATAAACCTGATATGGGTCATGAGCTCTCCCCCATCCCCCCCATGGTGGAGATACAGCAGAGCCCATCACCAAAGCAAGGTGCTTAGAAGGCAGAAACAATAGCTACTGCAGACAGTAGAAGAGTCTATAATTATAGACTGATACTGTTAGAAAGGCTGTTGACAGTCTTACGTATCCTAGGAAAGACCAGCTGGACTCCTGTCTCCATGGTGGCTCTCACCTCTGGGACAATCTGTCACCAGATAATTACCTTTAAAACTCCAGAGAAGCAAGTCTCTTTGTCTTCACAGTACTCCCAGAAGAGCGGACTGATGGGAGAAACCTCGGTTGGGACTCTTTCCAGTTGGCTTAGGGTGGATAGGGGCTTCACTGGCTCGTGATGCTGATAAGGCCAGGGCCAGATGGGGCTTCAGGCCGTATTCCAAGACTCACAACAGCATCATCAGGGATCTGTCTCTTCAGCTCTTGACTCTGCTTCCCTTTGAGTTGGCTTCATTCTCAGGCTTCAGGAGTAGCCCTGCAGCTCCAGTTATTGGTAGAAAGAGCTCCCCTTCCCTTTTTTTTTTCTTTCTTAAAGTTGCTTTATTTATTTATTTGAGAGAGCACAAACAGGGAGAGGGTCAGAGGCAGAAGCAGACTCCCCAGTGAGCAGGGAGCCCAATGTAGGGCTCAATCCCAAAACCCTGAGATCATAATCCAAGCCGAAGGCAGCCGCTTAACCAACTTAACCAGGGCGCCCCAAGAGCTCCCCTTCCTTGACAGAACCCCTGGACCAGGCTGTCATTGGCCCAAACCTGGGCTGTATCCAGCCTCAAGTAATCATTGTGGCCAGGAAGGCGGAGTGCACCATTGCCTAGACCTGAGGCACATACCCACATGGCCTGAGAACTGGCACCTGGTGGTTGGGGTGGGGGTTGATATTACCAGAAGAGGAGAAGAATGGGCAGGAAAAATCACCTGCTGTCCAGTTCAAGCCTCTTCCTTTCCTCCGGTGGTCTTCCCTTCTTCAGTCTCCCTGCCTACCCTTACCACCTGTCCAATCTCTCATTAACCTTGGTCTTGTCGGGGGTAGGGGGAGGGCAGCATGCCTTGTGAGAGGTAGCTAAGCCTGGCACAGAGAGGATGTTGCTTAGCTAAAGTGGAGTGTTCAATAAAGAGCCATTTAGAGGATGCTCTTCTGCCTGGGACTCTTTCCTGTGGACCCAGTAGCACTTTGCGGAGGGACCTTTGTCAAGATCTGGATAAAATTCTAGTTGTATACTTGTGTTCTTGTCTGAGCGCACCCAGCTATGAGCTCCTGAGGGGTCAGGTGTGAGCCTGTGGGTATCCAGCAAGTACTTAATGGGGTGATTATGTGGATATGAGCCCCTCCTCCCCTGAGTCCCTACTCAGCCTAGATAGTCTCACATTGTGGGATCCCTGGTGCAGGGGAGAAGGTTGAATGACTGACTGGTGTGCCTCCTGTTGACTGATCTGTTGCATGTGGTTGCACAGGGCTTCCGTGGTCAGTTGGGATCTGCAGTGGCTTCTGAATTAGTCACTTTGCATGGGCCATTTCACTCAAGGGCTCAAGGCCACAGTTCCCTTCTTAGTCACTCTGACCCATGTGGCTGATGACAGACTTGAAGTGACTCAGACAAACATTGCTTCTATTTAATACATCCTTGGAAGTTTCTAAGCTATAAAGAAGAGATCTTGGTGGTTAGGGAGGCCTTTCTTGGTCTATTGATCTAGCCAGTGAGAGCCCAGAGGGGTCTAGAACATGGAGCCCCAGACATGTTTTGACTTGCCCTCAGCCGTTTTCCAGGACAAATTAGCATTAATAGACCTGGTTGGTTGCCTTGGGTGATCAGATCTAGCTGGCTGGTCCCCTGGGGGTAGCTTCTATGGAGCTGTGAGGCCCCTGTAATAACAATGGCAGTGTTGAGACAATGTGTTATGGCTTGGTTATTTCAAAACAGTTGTCAGCCAAGGAAACAGTGTTCTCTGATGGGGGCCTGGGGGCCTTTTTTTTTTTTTTTTTTTTTTTTTGGGTGATAGTGGTGAAGAGTGTGGGCGGGCACTGGAAGCAGGCACTTCAAAATCCGGCCCTGCTATTTACTACTAGCCTTCTGACTTTGGGGAGGTTGTCTCCTCTTGTGGAACCTTGGATTTCTCATCCATAAAATGGGGAACATGCGTAGGGGTTGTTATGAGGATTTAAATGCGTCCATACGTGTAAAGCAGGAATCTTGGCTCAGGGTAAGCGCTCAATGACTGGTAGTATTAACTACTATTATTAGGAAGTGATACAACTTGAGTGAATCCCTCATAGCATAAGGGACAACATTCTTACATAGTTTTAAATTTAGAATAAAATTAAGAGCATGTGTTCATTTATAATCAATCCACCACAAAGAAGAGATCACCCTTCGTTGCCCAGCACTTATTAGAAAACATTTAATCCTCTCAGCTATCAAAACTATCAACTGTCTTTACAACTCATCATACAGAGGAGGAAACTGATCTTCAGAGAGGTTAAGCAAATTTGCCCAGTATCACGCAGCTCATTAATGACTGAGCTAGAATCAAAGCCAAGTCTTATCTGGCTGCAAAGTCCATGTTTTATGCAGTTCCCCCAAGATCCTGGGCCTCCAAAAGCACTTGGCTCAGAGGAGGATCCTTGCTGCCCAGTCAGTTAATCCTTTGTTTTTAAGTCCTTAAGTTTTTGCTGGTGGGTTAGCCACACCTACTTTTCATAATGCACTTTGACCCAGACTCTGAAGCGAGAAGAGTTAGCACAGGCCTTCCCTGCTTCTCCAAGGAGAGGAGATGGCGTGTTCTGTATCTCCAGGTCTGTTGGCCATCACACAGGTGGTTCATACATATGAAAATCATCCAAAAGAGGAGACAGGAATGGAGTCCACACCCTCTCTGGCTTTCAGACTTTGGGCCTGGACATCCAGCCCTGGTCTTTTTTGGTCCTACCAACACACCTCTTCAACTGTATTCAGCTAACATTTAGTGTCTATTGGGCGCGCTTTCTGACTTGGCACAGGAACAGCGAGAGCCTGCCGAAGCGGTAGGGCCAGAGGAAGGGGAAAATAAGGAAGCCTGAGACTCAGGAACTGCAAGGCCTCTTGGAGACCCTTAGCTCCTGAGGAACAGGCACAGTTTCTCTTCCTTTCAGTAATCACAACAACAGCAGGCATGGCCATGTGCCTGGTGTGTTTGAAGTGCTGTCCTCACAGAAGCATTTCACAAGAACCTTCAGAGAGAGGCATGTCCCACATAGAATCCTAGAAGATGGGCATGATTCTCTCCATTTTATAGATGTGGAAGTAGAGGCACAGAGAGGTTAAATAATTTGCCCAAGGTCATACAGCTAGTAAGGGGAGGAACTGGTGTTTGAATCCAGGGTTCTCTAGTCCATGAGTTTAAGATATACATCATACTGCTTTTTGGTAGGAAGGGAGGGAGTGAACAAATGAGTCTGGGATTGGTGGCAAGCCAGACAGACAAGGCCCCCACGGGCAGCATGAGGGGCATGTTGGAGTCGGCAGAGTTAAGTTGCAATTCCAGCTCTGCCACCTCCTGCCTATGAGACCTGGGGCAGTAACCTAATCCAGAAGGGCTCATATCCTCATCTTCAAAATGGGAATAAGGCCATTGTGGGGATTCAGGGAGATCATCTCTGTAAAGCTTTTAGCCCCATGCCTAGCATCCCGTAAGGGCTCAGTAAGGGTTCACGGACACTCTGCAGATAGAGGGTATTAATATGGCATTATTGCAGCTGTACTGATCAAAAGTCCATGTTGACAGGAACTAGAAAGGTATATGAAAACAGTTGTTAAAGATCGGAAAAGAATTAGTTTCTTCAATGCTTTATCATTTCTTTAAAAATGTTCCTAAGTGGAATAAATAAAATATAAATGCAGTCGTTGTTAAGTGGTCTTTTAGCCCATTGCTTCAAAGTCTTATCTTATGGGGCATTATTTCTACCTCTGCAAAAAAGAGCACTTCAGGCCTGTGATTATAGTTCTGTCAATGCTGAATTTGCAATGAGAAAAAAAAGGGAAGTTTTAAAAAATGACTTTGTATTTTGTGGCTTCTGTATCTGGAAATATGATAAAACCGATTTAAAATGTTATGTAGTTACAATTTCATAAATGCTAGAGGGATCATCCCAATCAAAGAGAGATGCAAAGAAAATTAAATCAAGAAGTTGTTGGTGGGATACGGCTTTCTCCTCTTTGCTACGACTGGTGTGTTGGAGTTTAAAAATTCTTTGAGTATTGGAACCAGAACAAGTCTTCAGGACCGATGATTTTTGCTATGGTTTTTGTCTGTTGGAACCTCGGGAAGGGAAGACATCAAAGAGAGGCAATTTCTGGATGGCAGTGCACATTCAAAATTGGGGAAAGCAGTTAAATTGCCAGTGAGCCCTAGTGGAAATCAAGTGTCTGATGCATGGAGGCTGATGACTAGCTGGTCTGATGCACGTGGTTTGGTGCAAGTCGGTTCGGACTCCAAGACTGACAGCAGAAAACAGAAGCTTTGCCATCGCTTGGACCTGGACCTTGGCTGTCGGGTATTGCAGTATGTCTTTCTTCAACAAGCCAAAGAGAAGCAGCTGGCTGTCTTGGAATCCCAGATTCCCTGATTCTTTTTGTCTGGACGTGACAAAGCTAAAAACTGTTACAGGTTGCCGGTAGCTGTTTCAGTCCCAGCAGGAACTGTGCTCCCCTGGAAGCAGACCCAGGCTCTGTGAACTGGACTCGGATCCTGCGACCACTGGGATTTAGGACCCCTTCTTTGGAACTCTAAAGAATGAAAACCTCCATCGTGGATGCTGACTGGACCATCAGGCCACACTCACATCCCCACAGAAGAGGGCTTGTTCTCTGACAGGACCATCAAAGATCAAGCTGCTGGTCAGCTCTTCTTCACTAATGTGGAGGCTACCCGCATCCTAATTTGTGATCCCTGCCAACAGCTGCACGTTGGGGGGATGGCTCATCACAGGGAGTGTGACCCCTCCACTTGCTGTTGACAGCTCAGACTCTGGGCCTTCTTGACAGGGATGTCTCACTACCGCTAACTTGTGTTCGGCTTTCTAGATTAGTTGCAACTCACCACAGTGGGCTGATAGCCTGATTCTACTTCCTTACTACACACCCCCGCCGCCTCGCCGCCCCAACCAACCCACCTTGGTAAGGTAGGTTCATTATCTGAATAGAGCTGTCTCCAGAGAGGGATTGATCAAGGCTGGTCACTGGATAAAAGGAGCGGGAGGTTCTGTGAACCCATTTTGAAATTTTTTGAAAATTCAGGCTTTCATCCTCATTAGTCGGCTAGGGCTGCCATCACAAAATGCCATAGACTTGGCGGGGGGGGCTTAAATAATAGAAATGTGTGTTCTCGGTTCCGAAGGCCAGAAGTCCAAGACCAGTGTGTCGGCAGGTTTGATTTCTCTTGAGTCTTCTCTCCTTGGCTTGCAGATGGCCACCTTCTCGTGTGTCCTGCCATAGTCGCCCCTCGGTGTTGTCTCCTAATCTTCTCTTCTTATAAGGACGCCAGTCAGATCAGATGAGGGTCTACCCTAGTGACCCCATTTTAATTGAATCACCTCTTTGAAAGCCCTGTCTCCCAATACAGTCACATTCTGAGGTACTGTGGGTGAGAGCTTCAGCATAGGAATTGGTGGTAAGGGGGTGGTTAGGGATACAGTTCAGCGCACATCCCGACCAATTCCTGAATTTGTCTTTCTGGCTAAGTGAGATAAAAATGTTTATCTGCAAAAATGTATTTGTGCCTCCTGCATACATACCCTTGCAGATAAAAGGCCTGAAGGAGGAGAAGAGGTAATTGAAAGAATGTTGTTGGGTTGCTGAACGTCAGGGCTGCAGATTTGGTAACAGTAGAGAAAAGTCCTGACACCTGGGGAGCCTTGGGCAAGTCGGGGGGTGGCATTTACAATCTTGATTCTTCAGAACTCTATCTGGAAGCTTTCTGCTCTTCCTGACATCAGATTCCAGAGCTGCCCTTCCTGGCACTGGAGTGCTTTCAGTTCAGACCGCCAAGCCTGTGCTCACAGCTGGTACCGCTGACTGAGAGGCCCGGGATCCTGCACTTTCCACACGCAACAGACACTCATGAGATGCATAAACTTGTATCATGGACAAGCAGAACCAAGGGCTGGTTGGATCTTTCAGATTGGACTGGAAACTCCCGGGCAGGAAGCCACATGGCAGGAGGCTTACATGGGGGCCCTGTTAACCTCCACTGTCTAACATATGTCCTGCTTGAGGGACCCTAACATTGCAAACTCGTTTCCCCAGGGGACCTTCTGCCCTCTGGGATTGTACTTCTGTCTTTGTGCCCTCTTGCCACACTGCCTCAGTCCTGGAAGGCTTCAGATCAGCTTGAACGTACCAGCTGTGCTGGACTTGAATTGGTACCTCGGGCCAGGTAGAAATGAATCATACAGAAGTTTGGAGGAAGCCACTTGGCTTTCTAAGATAGACTGTGTTTTTTTGTTTGTTTGTTTGTTTTTAAATTGAGGTATAGTTCACTTCTACCATATCTAAAATAGACTTGTATTGTTAATGGGATTTATTTTAACTGGCTAAACACGGGACCCCTACGGAGCATAACTGAGATCAGTGTACTGCAGGTTGGTCTTATCCTTTTGCATAGGGTCCTACCAATAATAAATTTGCTGTATCGAAGCCTGAGCCAACAGCCTAGGTGGAGGCCGGTACAGAAGAGAGTTAATAGAGTAGGCCTGACACTGCTCTCCTTGTCTGCAAGGCTGACCCTTTGCTGACACCTGGATAATTGGATGTGGAGAGGGTTCTCAACACTCCCTGAATGATATGAGTGTCTCCCTGTGCCTGAACTGTGTAAAACAATATGGTTTATGCTGAATACCTGCTTTCCTTCCGGGAATCCAGAATTTTGTTATGTGCTAGACAGAGGGTGCCTACTTGACCAGCCCCTAGTAAAAGCCCTGGGTACTGAGTCTCTAAGGAGCTTCCGTGGCAAATAACATTTCACACTTGTTATCGTAACTCCCTGCTGGAGGAATTAAGTGTGTCCTGTGTGACTCCACTGGGAGAGGGCTCTGGGAAGTTTGCGCCCGGTTTCCTCGGCACTTTGTTCTCTGTACCTTTTCCCTTTGCTGATTTTGCCTGGTAGCCTTTCGCTGTAATAAATTATAGCCTGATGACAGTAAGACTCTATGCTGAGTCCTGTGAGTCTCCTAAGTAGTCATCAAACTGTGGGCTGGTTTTGGGGGCTCCCAAAACAGGGCACACGGGGGACTTCTGGGTGTTGGTAGTGTTCTCTTCCTCGTTTTGGGTGTTGTTTATGTGGGGTGGGTTCAAGTTGTGAAAATTCATTGAGCTGTACAGTTATGTAAACTTTTTCTCTACGTACCTTAAACTTCAATAAAAAGATTACCCACCACAAGGATAAAAAAATGATAACTTTTTTTTTTTTAAAACTTCCTTTTATTCAGCAAACATTTCAGTTACTCCTTTTTACTAGGCATTGCTCTGGGGGCTTGGGACATGGGCTAGGAAAGATGTCACCCTCACCTCTCAGTTTACTGGGGGGCAGGTAAAGAGACACTTAGACTATGGTTGATACTTGGTCCGCTCTACCCGAGACATCATAGGGTACAAGGGTGCACAGAAAAAGGGCTTCGAACTTGGGCTTTTTGCTGTTCCAGGTCTGCCACTCCAGTACTTTGGGAAGTCAGGGAAATGGGCAGAGAGGGAAATAGCTGGGCACTATCACAAACTGGGAAAGTAGGTAGACATAGAGCAGCGGGACCTTCTAGTTTTTTTATAAGGAAAAAACAGAAATCTGAATTTTTATGTGAGCTCTCTTGATTTTTAAGTGCTGTAAATGAATCCAATTTTTCAAAAGTGGGAGGCCACACAAAACCCACCCCTGCAAGTTGTATGGCCTTGGCCTGCCAGTTTGCTGGGTATTCTGCCAACCAGCCATCCTTCCTCTCACCAGAGACTTGAGGGTCCACTGTTTTATGCCCTGGGAAATACAGCAGTGAGTAAGCCAGACAACTTTCTTGCATCGTGGGGGAGGGGGGGGCCTGGTACTGTGCTGTGCCTCTGGAACATCAGAATGTGTGGGAATCACCTGGCAGTCACATTTAAAGGCAGACTCCTGAGTCAGGAGGTCCGCGGTAAGGCCTGAAATTTTCTTTCTAACAAGTTCCCAGGTGATGGTAATGCTGGTGGTCCCTGAACTATATATGCTTGAGTGGAGTTGCTCTATATTCTGGAGGGACTTAGGAGCAGCTGGTACTCTGGAGGTAGGGACCGTGCCACGAAAGTGCATCAGCCTGGCAAGCTCCGTGTTTTTACTTGGATTTTAGCTTATTGGGGTGTCTCGGAACATTGCTGAGGACAGCTCAGCTGTCTCGAAGGCAGCTGCCTTCGGGTGCCCTGACAGATCTCTGTTCTCAAGAGTTTATAGTCTAGAAGGCGGGGTGGGGGTGGGGGTGGAGGAAGGTATTGGGGAAAGCTTCCTGGAGGAGGTACATGGGAACTGCAGGACCTTTCCCGGCCGCGGAGAAAGGAAGAAACTCTGAACTCCCTGATCTCCTCCGGCCGGTCTCGGCATCCGCACGCTGGGTACGGTTTCCCAGGCTTCCCACGTGTCGGCTGTGCACGAGTCCCTGTCAATCAAGCTTCTCTCCCCAAGCCACCCGGGCAGGGTACGGGTTTAAAGGAGGTCGCGGTGTAGAGCGCTCCCATCGTGCCGCGCGGCGGGCGGGTTTGGATTTTAAATCCCCGCGGCCAATCAGTGGCGCGCAGGCTCTTGTAACGTTCCCGGCGCCGCGTTTGAATTCGAGGAGGAGCGAAGCGGTGCCAAGCCTCTACCCAGACCCTGCTAGGTCCGTGGAGCAACTCCGGGAACATGAGTGCGGCGGCAACTGCAGGGAAGCTGGCGCGGGCACCAGCGGACCCAGGGAAAGCCGGGGGTCCCGGAGGTGCAGCTCCCGGGGCCCCGGCTGCTGCTCCGCCGGCGAAAGAGATCCCGGAGGTCCTAGTGGACCCGCGCAGCCGGCGGCGCTACCTGCGGGGACGCTTTCTGGGGAAGGGAGGCTTTGCTAAGTGCTTCGAAATCTCGGACGCTGACACTAAGGAGGTGTTCGCGGGCAAGATCGTGCCTAAGTCTCTGCTGCTCAAGCCGCACCAGAAGGAGAAGATGTCCATGGAGATATCCATTCACCGCAGCCTCGCCCACCAGCACATCGTAGGCTTCCACGGCTTTTTCGAAGACAATGACTTCGTATTCGTGGTGTTGGAGCTCTGCCGCCGGAGGGTGAGTGTCGCTGCCTCGGAGCCAGGGCTGGGGGCTCCGGGAGCTTGGAGCTGCTGGAGAAGAGGTGCTGGGAACCTCGAGCGAGGGGTTGTAAAGGTCTTGAGCAGAGGGGAGAGGGTGCTTGGCACTTGGGAGACGCTAGGGGAGGGGGTTCCGGTTAAGTGGTGCCTGAGAACTGTTGCTGGTGGAGAAGGAGGCTCCTGGACCCTAGGTGTTGAGCGGAGCGGGGGAGGCGCGAGTAGGAGGAGAATCCTGGTACTGGACGCAGGGGCTTCCGGAGTTGCTAAGGGAGGAGTCCCGGGGAAGGGGTGCTGCGAGTCGGGAGCTTCCGGGGTAGGGTTGGGTCGGGGAGAGGGTGGTTGGAGCTGGCTTCGGAGCTTCCGGAAAGAGAGGCGGCTGGAGAGGGATCTCCTGCGGCACAAAGGCTTAGAGAGAGATACTGTGGCCTCCGAGCTTCCGGGAGGGGAGCGCGGCCGAAAGAGGTGCTCCAGGTAGGAGGGTTGGGAGGCAGCTAGTGGGAGAAGGGGTGCTATGAGCGGTAGGGGCCATTCTTAGGGAGAAAACAGCTCCTAGCTCTCCTGGAGGGTGGGGGGTCTTCTGGGCTGCTTTAATGACAAGCCCTTCCCTCTGTGCCTTGGTACCGGCTCCCCATTACTCCTCTCCTTCCCCCGCTCAGTCTCTCCTGGAGCTGCACAAACGGAGGAAAGCACTGACCGAGCCGGAAGCCCGCTACTACCTTCGGCAGATTGTCCTTGGCTGCCAGTACCTGCACCGAAACCGGGTTATTCACCGGGACCTCAAGCTGGGCAACCTTTTCCTGAATGAGGATCTGGAGGTGAAAATAGGTGAGTGCTGGGCCTGCAGGGGTGCTTGACACCCCCAGAAGCCGAAATGAGGAGGCTGGGAGAGGAAATAGGAAGGAGACGAAGGAGGGAGGAAGAATTCTGGGCTGTTGATGGCCTCTGGAATCCTCTCTTTAGCACAGAAATTTAAAACCGAGCCCAAGCCTGTATCCTGCAGATGCATTTTTTTAGTGCTCCTACACAGTACTTTTTAAAAGAATTTGAATTCGTTTCCATTGACATAAATTGGGATGCTTGTTATAAAAATTAAGATTTGGAACTCCCTTTAAACAACTGGAAGCCCCTGCAGTTCTGAGACTATATCCCCCCACGCAACTCTTTGCTGGGCTAAAAAGCTGCTGTTCACCTTAGGCTCCCTCAGATTTGCCACAGCCCCCAACTCTTCCTGCTCTTAACTCACAAACTTGCCAAATAGCAGTGCTGACCTTTACTTGCTTGATTCCTTGAGGGCATTTGAGTAGTGCCATTTCATCTGTTCCCTTTTAGAAATGTGGCCCTCCTTTCTAAGGGGAGGGCCACGGAGGGGCACTGCCCTGGGCCAGCATGGTGGGAAGAATCCAGGACAAGCTTTGCTGCCTATGAGGAGTAGGAACCGGAGGGATCAAATGACCCTGGTTCTTGACAGTCACACCTGTACCAGCTTTCTGCATTGGCAGAGGACAGGCTAGCAACTGAATACCCCCTCTTCCTCCCTCTGTCCCAGGGGATTTTGGACTGGCAACCAAAGTGGAATATGACGGGGAACGCAAGAAGACCTTGTGCGGGACTCCCAATTACATAGCTCCTGAGGTGCTGAGCAAGAAAGGGCACAGTTTCGAGGTGGACGTGTGGTCCATTGGGTGTATCATGTAAGTTGGGAGTTGTGTTCAGATCCACCTGGCCCTTTTGGACATCTTACCTGACTGACTTTATCCTTCGGACCTTTCTGCCTATGGAAAGGCTTCTCCAGAGAACAGATTGCCCAAAAACAAAGCCTGGTTTCCATATCTTTTCTTGTCACTGGTGTATCCTGTGGGATTCTTGCAGTGGCCTGGGCTGTGGGGCTGGGGGGACCTCCACAAACCTGCTCTAGGCCCTTGCTGCTCAAAGTGTGGTCCACAGAGCAGCAGCATTGCCCAGAAACTTGTTAGAAATGCAGAATCTCAGGACGCAGGCTACTGACTGGCTCAGAATCTGGATTTTACCAAAATCCCTAGGTGATTTCCATGCACAATAAAGTCTTGATCAAGGCCTCCTAAAGCAGGTGGGTGGTGGGCAGAGGGTTGGGCCTTTTTGAGTGTTCTCTTTTGTTGTTGTTATTGGTCGAGGTACTGGAGAACTAAAAGTGAGTTGTAGCAGTGGCTTCCAGATCTTTGCAGTAGAGTTTTTCAAATGAAAAGGTCATGCCTTGAGTGCAGAGCCATCCAGGTGGGGCTGTCTCTATAAGGGCAGGTAGCCTGCACACTGGGACCTGTTTTATACTGGCCTGCAGCCTCTGGGGCCCTGGATTCCTACAGGCTCCAGCTGGAAAGTCACTACTGGCTGTCACCTGCTGTCACCTGTCTTCTTCTGAGGGCTCAGCCCCACCCATGCCCTGGCTCCTGTGGACTTGATGACTACCATCAAGGACCCCAAAGTCAGAGTTTCCAGATGCCCACCCTGAGATGATTCCTCCGGCAGGTAGGTTTTGGTTGGGAGCCTTGAGCCAAATCCGCCCCCTTGTGCTTACAGGTATACATTGTTAGTGGGCAAACCACCTTTTGAGACCTCTTGCCTCAAAGAGACCTACCTCCGGATCAAGAAGAATGACTACAGTATTCCCAAGGTGACTAAAACACTTTTTTTTTAAAGTTTAAATATATTTTGTTTTGGGGGGTTTTCCCCTCAAAAGCTGTTTATTGAGCCGAGCCATATCCCGGGGACAGAGCTAGGTCACCCCTACCCCTAGGATAGCCACAGAGCTCTGACTAAAACATACAGAGCTTGACATGTGTGCACAGAAGCATTTTTTCTAAGGGGAGAGAGTTTATAGATTCTCAGAGGTTGGGTAGATAATCCAAAAGATGTGGAAAGAGAAAAAAAAAATGGGGAGGGAACGGGAGGCAGACACAGAAGTGCTGCTTAACCTCAGGGAATGGACCTTGATTTAACTGGGCTCTGCCACGTAGTAGCCAGATAACTGGGCGAGTGGCCTGAATCTTTTGAACTCTAGTTTCCATTTATAAAAGGGAGCGACTCACAGGGTACCTTGTATACAGTAAGCACTTAGAGAATCCTGAACCACCCCAAATCCAAAGTGATGTGCATTTTCACAACCACCGGCGTCAGTGCATTGAAAGGAATAGCCTGTTTGTGCAGAAACCTGACACGTGGCTGCTTTCCAGTTTGGTAGCATTGAATCCTATGAAGTCAAGGGCCCCGTCTGCATAAGGACAGACAAAAATCTCTCACAAAGAGTCATTTAACTCTCAGATGGACAGACCCTCGAGGGTTTGGAGTGGGTGCTGACTTCACCACTTTTTACATACATATTCTTAGAAAGGCATTTAACCCCTCTGTGCTCCATTTCTTTCTCTGCAAAAAAGAGATGGTAATAGAGACCTCTGCCCCTTTAGGTGTTTTTGTGAAGGGTAAGCAAGTTAATACACATGACAGCTTGGAACACTATCCTGGCACATAGTAAGTGTAAGCTAGTGCTAGGCTGTTACTATGCCTTTGACCTGTGCTGGGTTATCCACCATCGAATCCTAGTAGGACTCTAGGCTTGTTGCTATGTCCTTACTTTCCAGATGAAGACACAAAGTCCTGAGCACGTCGGGTTACTTGCCATAGCTGCTGTCAGGGGCAGTACTAGGGAGAGTACTGAGAGCTAATCAAGTCTTTAAGACCCCACAACCTATGTTCTCAAGTGCTACCCTAGTGGTGAACAAGTTAAGTTGCTCTGGAATAAATTCAAGGGAAATCCGATGACTCTTGAGGCTCAAAAAAAGAGAAGTGATCATTCTCACAGCTTAGATTGACATTTGTCAACTCAGTAAAGCCATTTTGGGAAACATGGCAGATTTATGGCCATTGAACATGGTGTATGTGAGCCAGGGGCTGCGGTGCCTATGACAGCACTGCACTCGGGTTCCCCATTATGTCCCACTCACGGCGCTCCCTCTCTGCTCTAGCATGTCAACCCTGTGGCCGCCTCCCTCATCCAGAAGATGCTTCAGACAGATCCTACTGCCCGACCCACCATTCATGAGCTGCTCAATGACGAGTTCTTTACTTCCGGCTACATCCCTGCCCGACTCCCCATCACCTGTCTCACAATTGCACCCCGGTTTTCTATTGCTCCCAGCAGTTTGGACCCCAACAGCCGGAAACCTCTTACAGTCCTCAATAAAGGTAAAACAGTAGGCCCCCAGAGAGAGCCTAGGCGTTAGCTGTGTGGGTAGGTGGCCCCCAGAGCCCAGGCGTGTGTAGGACCCGCCCCTGGGTGGGCCCTAGGGGGGAAAGACAGACTTTAACCATGGCTGGATCAGACCTGTCCCCTAGAAAAAGGCAAGTGGACTGAATGCCACACCTGACAAACTCTTAGCATTTAAAAAATTCCTAACATCACACAATGATGGCTCATTGAAAATAAATATGGAAAATTTCAAATATATATGTAGGGCACAATGCAGTGGACCCCCCCACCACATTCAACAGTCAGATTATGTAAAGGTGGAAGAATAGACAAAAGCTCCCTTTTCTCCACCAATTAATATTTTTCTAAACTTTACCTTTCTCTCTTTAGCATATATATATAAATTATATAAGTGTGTATGTGCATTTGTGTGTATATACACCCAGTTTTTTCCCTAACCACTTAAAAGTAAGTTGTATATGTCCTGCCCTTGACCACTTAATACTTCAGTGTATTTTTTCTAAAAACAAAGATTCTTTCACATAATCGTAGCACATGACACAGCAAGTTCAAGAAACTTAACACTGAGTCTTGTTTTGTCTATTGTGGAGTTACTACTTTTTGTAATTTATGAGTGTCCAGTTCAAATACAATATTAAGATTTTTATTTCTTTGATTTTATTCTTGTATTTCAACTGACAATCTTGTTTCCTTATACTAACATGCATATATTTTTCAACATCTGTAAACTAGTTCCTCTTACTATTTTTCTTTTCAAGTGATGTTTTAACTTGTTCAAGTCCATTTGTCTTTAGAATATTTCACTAAGGGTATTTAGTGCTTTTAAAAAGGTTATTTGAAATACTTTTTTTCCTCTGTGTGTATATAGCACCAATTTAACATATAAATTCATTTGTTTCTGTTGTAATATAATACTGTTTCGGTTTTTGGTTTTTTGGGTTTTTTGTTTTTTGGGTTTTTTTGTAATTAAACCATTAAGGATTCCTTTTTTCTTTATTTTTGCCATTTCTTTTTATTGGTAATATTAATCTTGAGCTGTTGGTTAAAGTGGGGTCTGATTCAGAGTTCCAATTTTTCCCTTTGTAACTAATCAAATACCTTGCTTGTGCTATTCTGAGACAATCTTTTTTTTTTTTTTTTTTTTTTTTGATAGAGATCACAAGTAGGCAGAGTGGCAGGCAAAGAGAGAGAGAGGAGGAAGCAGGCTCCCTGCTAAGCAGAGAGCCCGATGCGGGACTCGATCCCAGGACCCTGAGATCATGATCTGAGCCGAAGGCAGCGGCTTAACCCACTGAGCCACCCAGGCACCCCTATTTTGAGACAATCTTGTTTCTCCTCAAACTCTTGTATCCTTGGTGGATCTCGGTGGATCCCCTTAGATCTCACTAAGGCAGTTGCTAATGTGTTATTCTAGTGGAGATTCCTCTCTCTTCCCCACTCCTTCTAAGTTAATTTATCGGAATTCTCTAAGAAAGAGCTGTCGCTTCTCTCTCAAGTATTTATTCCGTTACTTGTATCAACATGTACTCATGGATTTATTCTTTGGCCTGTAATGTATAAAATATTGTTATTTTATTTTTAAAAATATTTATTTATTTATTCATTTATTTGGCCGACAGAGATCACAAGTAGGCAGAGAGGCAGGCAGAGAGAAGCGGGGAGGCAGACTCCCCTGCTGAGCAGAGAGCCCGATGCAGGGCTCCATCCCAGGACCCTGAGATCAACACCAGAGCCAAAGGCAGATGCTTAGCTGATAGCCATATAGTCGCCCTCCTTTGCTAGGGTTTTTAAAGCAAGTCCCAAATACATTATTATTTCACAATTCAGTTCTTACCACAGCATAGTATTTCTAAATTGAAAACTCCGATCTTAAAAATATTATAAGACAAATTCCGTATTCTACAAAGAGAACTAACGTGTTGGTGGAGAAAGAAACATTAGAGTATAAAGACAATAAAAAAATCTGGGCTTTTCTAACCGAAATATAACCAATAAAAAAACCTGAAAGTGTATCTTTTCAGACTCTTTGGGCGTTTGTATAAAACTTGGGGGTGGAAGAACAACTCTCATGTTTTCAACAAATGCCTGCTTAATCCATTTTGTTGATGAGCTGTATACGATTAACCAAGCCCTCCTGTTTTCCTGGGTTTTAATTTTTGGCTGGGCAGCTCCAAGCTGGTGATGCCTTCACACCGTCTCCCAGAATGACTGGTGGTATCCTGGAGGGCCCAGTATGGGGGCAGAGGCCAGAGCATCTGAAGCTCTTTGGTGTGTGTGACCATGAAACCTTCCTTAAGGGCTTGACTTGGCCCTAGAGGTATGAGTACCAGGCTCCTGTCACATGAGTGTGGCAGCCGCTGCTCTGTAACCCAGCACTGACTCAGTTGACCCAAAGCAATGGCAGCTAATAATAATTTTTCTCTGGAGAGAGTACCTGCTATGGCAGAGGGTCCCTTTCCCCTCCCACCTGCTGCCTTTGTGCCCAGCTAATGACTATGCATCGTCTTCTTCACAGGCACGGAGAACCCCATGCCTGAGCGGCCCCGGGAAAAAGAGGAGCCAGGAGTCCGGGAGACCAATGAAGTGGTTGACTGCCACCTGGGCGATATGCTACAGCAGCTACACAGCGTCAATGCATCCAAGCCCTCAGAGCGGGGGCTGGTGAGGCAAGGTAGGGCATGGTAGGGGCCTGGGGATGGGGTTGCCTGTGCACCTGGAGAGGGCGGGGAAGTCGCCGCCGCAGAGTGTCTGGGGCTTGTCCAGGCCCCGTCATAATACTGTTAGTTCCCCGCTTTTCTATAGATTAAAATCCAAATGGGTTAGCCTGACACTTGAGGCCCTGCCTATCTTTTTCTGATTCATGTGTTCTACCTCTGCAAGTGCCCCATCTTCCAGCACCTCCATGTGGTATCTTATACATCTGTACATGCTCCTTCAGCTGTCCGGGGGATTTCTGCTTAGTCTTCAAGAGACTCAGGGCTCTTGCTCATACTGTTCCCTTCTTCTGGAATGTACTCCTTCCACATATATGCAAGGCTCATACTTGACTCCTTCAGATGTCTGCCCCAGTGTCCCCTCCATGAGCATTTCCCTGGCCCCCAACTCTGAGCACTTCTTACTCCCTTGTATTTAAATAAGGGATTATCACATGCACTAAACACAACAGTTTTTTAAAAAAGATTTTATTTATTTGAGAGAGCACAAGCAGGGGGAGAGGGAGAAGCAGGCTCCCCACTGAGCCCTACACAGGGCTTGACCCCGTGAACCTGAGATCATGACCTGAGCCGAAGTCAGACACATAACGAACAGACACGCAGGCTCCCCGAACATAACATTTGGATGTATTTGGAATTGTATATATTCCGATAATTTCTTAATAACTCAGAACCAAATAATCCATTAGATAATCCATTAGCCACTGACTCTCGTCATGATAGAAATAACTTATTTTGTCCATATTTTTGTTGATCAGCCTCTGTCCCTATAACAAGAATGTAAGTTCCTTGAAGGCTGGGTTTTATGCCATTGCTCACTGCACCTGTGACAGTGCCTGGCACAGGGTAGGCCTTTGATGCATGGATGGACGGAATGAATGAATGAATGAAACTGGAACTTTTCTGTCCTGCTGATTGCCAGGGCTTGGTGGTGGCACAGGCCCTGCTTGGCTCTTCTCTGGGGCCCTAGGACTCTTGAAAGAGCCTGGGTGGGATGCCCAGCAGTCTTCCCTGGCATGGGCCACATAAGTGGGATGGAGGGGAAGATGTGGGTGCTGACCAACCATCTGTCTGTTTCTGTCACAGAGGAGGCTGAGGATCCTGCCTGCATCCCCATCTTCTGGGTCAGCAAGTGGGTGGACTATTCGGACAAGTACGGCCTCGGTAGGTTGCTTCCAGAATGGGTGGTGGCTCGGGTATAGCCAGGTGCCCCTTTGAGCTGTTCTAGGTTCTTGCCTTTTTTGGCTCCTTGATCCTCTGCTGTCAGCAGTCTCCTGTCTCCATCCCAGGCCTCTCACTAGTGCCCCGCCCCGCTCCCTTCTCCCCCTTCCTGAGGTCTCCCTCCACCCACCAGGGTACCAGCTATGTGACAACAGCGTGGGGGTGCTCTTCAATGACTCGACACGCCTGATCCTCTACAATGACGGTGACAGCCTGCAGTACATAGAGCGCGATGGCACTGAGTCCTACCTCACCGTGAGCTCACATCCCAACTCCCTGATGAAGAAGGTGAGCGCCAGCCGGTGGCTGGTGGCCGCGTGGTCTGGGGCGGCCGAGAGGGAGGCACGTGCAGGGCGGTTAGGCTCTAACTCTGGCCTCCCTCCCTCCTTTTCCAACCAGATCACCCTCCTGAAGTATTTCCGGAACTACATGAGTGAACACTTGCTGAAGGCGGGGGCCAACATCACGCCCCGGGAAGGCGATGAGCTCGCCCGGCTACCCTACCTGCGCACCTGGTTTCGCACCCGCAGTGCCATCATCCTGCACCTCAGCAATGGCTGTGTGCAGATCAACTTCTTCCAGGTGAAGCGGGGTGGGGAGGGTCGGGGTGAGGTACCTGTACCTGTCCACAGGCCCCCAGAGTAGGGTGGGAAGTGGGAGGTGTGGGACCTGTGCTTGGCATCAGGCAATAGGAAGAGCAGGAGTGGGGGCAGGGACCCCTCGTCAGTGGGAATGTCTCCCCTCTACTCCCTGGCCTGTACTAGCAGCTGGGGCCTTCAGGCCACTGGTAACTCTGTCTCCCCTCCTAGGACCATACCAAACTCATCCTGTGCCCACTGATGGCAGCCGTGACCTACATCGACGAGAGGCGGGACTTCCGCACATACCGCCTGAGCCTGCTGGAGGAATACGGCTGCTCCAAGGAGCTGGCCAGCCGGCTCCGCTATGCCCGCACCATGGTGGACAAGCTGCTGAGCTCCCGCTCGGCCGCCAACCGTCTCAAGGCCTCCTCGTAGGACTTCCTCCCCTCCAGACTGGCATCCCTTCTCACCCCCACAGCACCTTGGCTTGCACTGGTTAGCTCCCCTCGTGCCGTTTTCTAGAATATGCCCCCCAGCCCTGGGGGCTGGGGAGAGCTCCATCATCCTTGCTGGTGGGGGGTCGTCGTGTAAGTTATTTTTGTACATGTTCGGGTGTGGGTTCTATGGCCTCTTCCCCTTGCCCCTCAGCCCCACCATATGCATTGTACAGAATACTGCTCTTGAATCTGGGACTGTCCTTTCCTTGCTTTATATATATTAAACACATGTGAATCTTCTATTTCTTCTGTAATCCCTGAGAGTGCCTGGTTTCTGGGCTCTGGACACGACTTTGCTCCAGAAGCCCTGGGCTGCCAAGACTCTACCAGGTTTTTTTTGCCACCAAGGCTGGCCTCAGCCATGGACCCCACTCCTGGTCTGGCGGCCTCACCTCCCGGCTGGGCATGACTTCCCGGCGCTTGAGGCCGGTGGGTAGTAGGGCAGGAAGAGGCTCTCGGAGGCACAGCTCCTCATGGCACCGTACGTGTGGAGCAGCAGCCGTGGGAAGCGGGCCGTGAAGTACTGGACGAAGCTGTCGGGGACATGGCCGAGTGCCTGCTGGACCTCCGCCGGGAGCTCCCTGTAGTGGTGCTTCTGGAGGAATGGCGAGAGGGCCCTGCTTAGCCATGACCAGGATGCCCTGTGACCCAGGCCCCACGCAGACCCTAGAGCACACCTTGTTCCTCAGAGCACGGAGCAGGTCTCGCACTGACGTCCCCTTATATGTCCGGAACCGTCTCAGATCTGTGGGCAGGAAACTCTGGCAAGGCTGCCCCCACTGGATTCCCCTTCCTCTGGCAGCCCCAGCCCAAGGCCGGCCTCTACCTGTCTGGAGCGGCACAGAGATGTGCTTGTGCCAGTCGCCCCGGACCACCGCGGAGCCCCCCGCCTCCAGCGCCGCCACCAGGGGCCCTCGCTCAGACTCCTTCTCCAGCCAGTCGCTGACGTCCTAGGATCCAACAGAGCTCTTGAGCCTTATGACCAGTTTCAGAGGCCAAGGCCCAGGAGTGTACTATGGCTTGGGGGAGCAAAACGGCAAAAGCTTCTTGATTTAGGAAAGGATTGTTGCCCCTCGAGTACAGCTTCCCAGTGCCTTGTCTCCATGTTACCTGCTAGGTCTTCATCAACCAGTGAGGTAGGTACTCTTGTCCTCATTTTACAGATGAGCAAGCAGGCTCAGAGGCACCAAGTCCCTTGCTCAAGGTCACACAAGTGGGATGGGCTATCTGGGTACCATTGTAGCATGGGTGACAACTAGGGTTGAATGGCATGGCGCATGTGTTATGGGGGGCTGGGGGGTTGGGGGTAGGTAGGGGTGTGGGGTGGAGCCTGGGGCTGGGAAGTCTGGTTGTGAGCAGACCGTGGAGGGCCGGCATGGCATCGTATAGGTGCCTAGGCCCAAGTTTGGTTCATAGAAGGAGCTGGGCTTTCTGGAACAGGCAGACAAGTCTCTTCCCAGCCACTCTGGATTTCTCTTTATCACTCAGTACCCAAACTTGGGGCCATCCCCAAGACTTCCCTCTGACCTGGAAGAACTGGAGCTGCTTGGCTCTGCTCCAGAAGAAGGGGTGGGCTAGCACCTGGTGAGCCAAGGGGCGGGCCTGGGGCAGGGGGCTCAGCATGGCCTCCACCAGGTTCCTGGCAACCACCTTGTCTGTAGGGGCAAATGGAGAGTCGGGGGGGATGGCTTCAGGCCCGCCCAGCCCCATGCCCTGCTTCCTCCATTCCCTGCCAGGCCCCATCCCCCCTCACCATGTGCCTCTTCCTCCAGGTGAGTCAGGCTGGGAGTCCCTGCAAGGATGTTGGCCTGGCGATAAAGACTCTCTCCAAAAGGGTGGCTGCCACCAGAAAGCACGTAGTAGAACACACAGCCTGCAGAGAAGATGTCCACTGCGCTTGTCTGGGGGCCAGAGAGACCAACATGAGGAGGCAGTCTCTGCTTCCGGGAAGCCTGCCAGATTCAATTCTCCCACAAGCTGTTATGTTAGCCAAGGCTTTGGTTCAGACTAGAACTCAAGGATGCTTCCTGAGCACCATCTCCTCGACCTGAGACCTCCCGCCTTCTACACCACTGGAAAGGGCCCACGGTTTTTGTCCAAAATCTTTGCCCTCCTGAGCTGCTAGTGCACGTGTGCAAGCTGCATTCCTCCAGGCCTACATAGCAGGTAACAGAAGCGAGTGAGGCTGACCGGGTGTGAGGGAATGAAGCGGCAGTGAGACCTTATGGTCTCCAGGGGACTCTCCCATATGCAGAGCTGTGATTTTTCCAAAGGATCCAAAATCAAGATTGTTATGTGGAATTTCCCAAAAGTTAAAATACTGGCCACTAATTAAAATCTGTACAAGTTCATAACATCAGATCCTTTAGTCCTTGGGTCTCCGGGTGGCCACTTCCTGCTTTCTCATGATTTAGACGTGGCTTTGCCAAGCGACTGACCTTTCCTGCGCTCTCATCTGTGTGCACGATTTTATCTTCCACCCACACACTGACAACTCAGAAATCCATAATCCTGGGGCTTCTGGGGGTCAGACACTTCTCTGGGCTTCAACTATATTTGTTCCTCTGGTGCTCCCCAAACCCTGGACACCAGTGGTTTCCCCTGGCTACCTATTAGAATCACTTGCTCCAGGCTAGTCTGGTCAGAATCACTGGATGTGGGGCCTGGGCTTCTAACTCTCTTAAGGTTGCCAATGATTCTGCAGCACTATGCAGACTGAAAACCCTTTTCTAGCTCAGGATTCCTTAACCCTCGTACTATTGACATTTGGGGCCGGATGCTCCAACACTGCACCTCCCTACAACAAAATATGGGGCACTGTCCTGTGCATTGTAGGATGTCTAGCAGCATCCCAGGCCGCTACCCACCAGATGACTGGTTCCCCTGCCAGGTGTGACAACCAAGAGTGTCTCTAGACAGTGCCCAATGCCCTCTGGACAGTGAAATAGTCCCTGGATAAGAGCCACTGCTCTAGGTAAGAAGGGATGAACTACGCCACTTTGCAGATGAAGAAATAGGCTTGACCACAGCAGGAGAGGCATGGGGCCAGGGAAGGACTCACAGGACTGTCAGAGGGCAGGAGCTGTAGGAGCTCGGGGGCCATCCAGCCTTCCGTGCCGGGGATGCCCGAGCGGAGGCTGAAGCTATAACGGCCAGCAGGCAGCTTCTTGCAGAGGCCGAAATCTGAGAGCACCACCCTGCCTGTGCCATCAGGGCCATCAGGCCCAGCGATGAGGACGTTGGCCGGCTTCAGGTCCCGGTGCACTAAGAGCAGAGCAGAGCTGAGCAGGGCTGTGGGGAAAAGCAGGGCTAGGGCTGGAGGGCAGGGTGGAAGCAGAGGCAGGGGCAGGGCCTACCTATGTGTAGGGAATGCAGGTGTGCCAGGCCGGACATCAGCTGCTGCAGCGCCATCAAGGGCGTCAGGCCCCAGCGCTCCAGCTCTGGTTTTTCCACGTACTGAAGAGGGGACAGAGCACCACTGTGCAACCTGGGACCCCCGCCACCACCGCCCCGCCCGCGAGCTCTGGCTTACCTCCTGCAAGGAGGCCCGGCAGAGTTCTAGGGCAATGTAGTGGAACTGGGGTCCCCGCTCGGTACAAAAGTAGCGGAGCACATTGGGGTGCCTGTCCGATTCCTGCAGCAGCTGGACCTCCCTCCGGACCAGGCCAAAGCATTCCCGGAGCAGCCGCTTCACAGCCACTGCCCGCCCCTCCAGCTGGCCCCTGGGGAGTTCAGAGAAGGAAGAGTCGAAGGAAAAGGCTCCTTTCTGTACCCGTCTCTGGGAGCCTCTGAAAGACTGGCCCCGCCGAAGGACCCCCAAAGTGCTGTGAGAGTCACATGTCCAGCCCAGCTTCTGGTTACCTACTCACCGGAAAACGAACGTCCCACCTGCCCCCCGGCCCAGTACGTCTTTGGGGTTGAAGGAAATCTTGCCCACCACGGTAAGCTGCTCAGCTGAGGGGAGAGGAGAGGCACAGTCTCAGGGGGCGGCCGCTCAGTCCAGACCCACCACCGCCTCCACCTTTCTCTGGTCTCCCACCCTTCATGCCCAGCCTGGGGCTGCCGCTTGCTTGTGTGTGTTTGGGAAGTGACTTAACCTCTGTGCCCTCGGCTTTCTCATTTGTAAAGTGGGACGCGTGTTGATGATCCCACACAGCGTGACGATAGATTACGCTGCTCTCATCTGTGTGCACGATGGCTGCTATATTATCTTCCTTATCCTTCTCCCTCTTCTGGCATTTTCTGCCCATATTTCTTTCTTTAATTCCTCTGCCACTCTCTCCACCTCCACCAGTTAATAACAAACCCTTTTCATTGAGGAATTGGCTTCAGATAGGAAGGTGGGCTTGGCAACTGTCAGTATGGTGAGGGTGAGTGCAGTTCCAGGAAAGGCTGACCCCCCAGGATAGGACAGAGCAGCAACGGGCATTTGGACGCAAAGCTGTCCCAGAGTTTGTTCTAGGGGACCAGGGAGCCCCCAGAATGCCTTGGTTTCCTAATAAGAAGGATGGGGTTGGTGCAGGCAGGCAGAGGTCTATAGGCTTGGACAGTTATTGCTCTTCCCTTTGGGTAGCTTGTGAGACACCCCTCACAACGACCCATGCATGTCTGGCCAGGCTGTGCCCTGCTCAGCTCCAAGGGACATCATGCATACAGATAAACATACATTGTGCCCCAAGAGTTGTACAGTGTGGTAGCCCCGAGAACACTCTACTCTGGAAGGGCTGCCCACTTCTGTTTCTGCATCTAGCTCTAGGAAAAGCAAATGAGAATCTGCACCAAGATCAGTGAGAAAAGTACCGAGCTGTTCCTTAGCATTGCTCTGGATTATTTTAGGAAAACTTCACTCTCATCCCTCAAGATACAGGCAGTAACGTAGATCTGTGTACCCGGAACCCTCAGGAGTGGCTGCACTCAGGGCCTGGAGACACAGATGGGAAGCTCAGAAGGCAGGGACGGAGCTGCTGGGCTCTGACGGACTCTGGTGGTGAGGGGCGAATGGAGCACAATCTCAAGAAGAACAATAGGGTGCTTAGACGAGAGCCATTTTGGGAAAAGATGGAGTGTGGCCTGTCTGGGGAAAGATCCAACTCGAGTCTGAAGACCAGGAGACGAGTGTTTCAGGGTGCAGGGAGTGAGTATTAAGGGAACCCCCCCCCAGGGCCAGTAAAATGACAAGAGCTGCAACCCCTTGGGGCTCAGGCACCTTTGCAGGTACGGTGGGTACCTGCGAGAAGAGCCAGCCCCTCAGGAAGGGGAGCTGCTCTGTCTATGCAGCGGCAGGGTAAATAGAGTGGATGTGGGGAGCAGCACCGAAGCATCAGGCCAAGAGTGGGGCGGACTTCAGCCTGAGTTAAGGGGACAACAGCATGAGGCAGTGGTTTGAGCAGAGATCAGGAGGTGCCAGCAGCAGCTCATGCAAAGGACTGAAGGCCAGTCCAGCCCAGAGCCAAAGAAGTAGGAGAAATAGCCTGGCTGACCAAAAAGAGCATGGAAAAGGCCCCCTGGGGCCATCCTCAGATACTAGGGGGAGCTTGAAAGGGCTAGTTAATTTATAAGGTCTAATTGACAAAAGAGAAATGTTTAAAAGTAAAAAGTCCTAAAGAGAGAAACAAAGGAAAAAAATTAGACTTAGGTAATTTACTGGTACCAGCACCAACTATGATGTTAAACTAACACAAATATTATTACCGTCACCTAAGACTGATTTAATAATAATGATACCGGTAACTTCTCATAATGAGGTGACACAGTGAGGTGGGTGTTGTTACTCCCATTTGACAGATGAGAAAATCAAAGCTCAGAGGAGGAAGGCAACCTGTCAAAGTGAACAGCTAGTGGAGTTAGATCTATACCCAGTTCTGTCTGTGCTGGAGAGTCCTTGAAGGTAACAAAGAATGATGGCAGACATTTCTAGAGTGCTTAACTCTAGGAGGCTGTAACTTCTAAGAGGCTGTAAATCCTCTCTTATTACTCAGGCTTAAGCACTGTACTATAGTGACTTCTAATAAACAACTTTGAAGCTAAATCTGCCCCATCTTTTCTCTGTGCCTGACTCTGCCCTTTCCTGTTCACTTAAGCTCACCTTCTGGTTCTTCGACTGCCTGGGCTTGCTCTGAGGGGCTTGGAAGGCTCTTCTTCTGGCCCTGGGGGGTGGCCCCTGATGGTGGGGGCTGAGCATTCTGTGAGATGTGAGGATGGTCTGCTGGTGCCAAGAGGGTCTGCTGCTCCTTCTCCACCAGCTGTTGCTGCTGAAATACAGGGCACAAGAGGACTCAGCCGTGGTCAGGTCCTGCTGTGGTGGTGGCCAGCAGTCGTGCCTGAGACAACCTGGCACCAGACCAAGAACATACAGAACATAGTAGCAGAGGCCCAGGGAGCTGCTGGGAGAAAGACAGGGGATAGAATCAGAGCTGGGTGAGAGAGAGAGCTACTGAGTGGTCTTGGAGAGGAGGGGCAAGGTTCCCCCAAGGAAAACCTTAAGACGGATTTGAGGTCAGGGGTGATAGACCTACCTGCCTCATTAGGAAAATAATCCATCCTCCCAGGAGGACAGCAGTGAGGCTAGCTGCCAACAGGTCTTGGGGTCCCAGCCCTGGATACAAGTCTGGGGTTTTCTCTTCAGGATGCATCTCCAGGTTCCAAGGTTTCTCACGGCTCAGGCTCAGGAGCTGAGGACAAAGGAGCTTTCACTCTTAGCACACTATGGAAACCCTAACCCTTCTACTATAGAAACCCTAACCCTTCTCCATCACCCAGTATGATGCCGGGCAGGAGTCTGGGTGCTCTCCATGGTGCTGAAGCATCATGGTGTCCCAGGAGCATGGTCTTCCAAAACTAGCTGGTGACCAGCATCTGGGGCGACTGGGGGTAGGAAGCTTTGGCATCACTAAAAAACACAGATACTCTTGGGAAATCACCAAAAAATTCAGATATCCATCTCCAGTTCAGTGGGGACTGAGTGGGCTTCCCAGTTACTCTAACAAGCAACCAGATTTGAGAATTACTGCTCCACCTCATGGCTAGGGTTTTTCAAAAAGTTTGTTTGTTTGTTTGTTTTTGTTGTTGTTGTTGTTGTTTTTCCTTCCATCCTTCTTCTCTTTTTTTTTTTTTTTAAAGATGTATTTGTTTATTTGAGAGTGAAAGAGAGTGGGGTGGGGGTAGGGGCAGAGGGAGAGGGAGCAGGTCATGGCTGTTCTAACCCTGAACCACTAGTGATTCTTGCCCAACCCTCTCCCAGTAGAGCATGGTCTTGTAGTTTTTCTGTTTACATTTCCTTGAGAAATATTCTGTAATTTATACACTGAGAAATTAGAACTGTGATCCTTATTTCACAATTTAGATAACCAATATCCTTTGATACTTCTAATAGGTTTCTGGCAATAACAACATATATGTATGTTTTTCTTCCAGGAGATTGTGTGATGTCAGTTGACCCACGCCCAGATGTACTCCTAGAAGCCTGAGGGAAAGGTCCAATAGCTGCCCTCCCAACCTGCCAAGCCCCCCAGCCCCACCATGTCCTCTGCCCTTCCAGCACTGACCTCCAGGAAGAGGGTGGGGGCCTGTGTGTCTTCTGAGAGTCTGTTCTCAGCAGTCCCACTCTGTGGGGTGGGATGCACCCTCAGCATGGTGGTATGCAGGACTGGGGGTGGCTCATGGTATCCTAAGGGGCAGAGCAAAGGTCAGCTGGCTGAAGGTGACATCAGCCTTCCAGCTCAGAAGCAGGGCTCATAGGCCCTTCATCTACTCAAAATTTGAGCCAGGAGAATCTCACCGATGAGCAGCCACTGGCTAGGAAGGGCTATACTGCCTGAGGGATATCTGACAGCAGTGCTAGGTGAGCCCTTCCGCTCTCCTGAGACTTGGAGTGTCACTTCTTCTGTGGTGGGGCCATCCATGGGGGCCAGGGTCAGTCCACGAGGCTGTGGCAGAAGATAGAGAGTCATGAAGGAGCTCCTCTCCTACCCCATCCCCTCTTTCCAGCCCCCTCAGAGACCCCTTCTTACCACTAGGGCCACCCCTGTATGAACCAGTGCTTTAGAAACATAGAAGCCAGTTTCATCCTTCCCCACGTACAGTGTCATCCTAGTGAGGGGGAAGAGAAAGGGGAGAAGGATGAGTGATGGTGGTGGGTAGTTTCAGTTCCCACTGTACCTGTGTCTTTGTGTTGTACTCTCCAACACTGACTCTGGGCTTACCCATGTGACTTGCTTTGGAGAATGAGACAATAGCAAATATATCATAAGCAGTGACTTGAGAAGGGCTCAGCTAGCCTGCTGGGGCACAAGAGGACCTCATTTGACACACCCTAGGCCAAATATTCCACCAATTATGATAGAGTTGAAAGAGGTCATCTTAAACTATCCAGACTCAGCCAAGCCACCAGATTTCCCACATCAGAAAACCACCCAGCTGACTCACAGCATCTTGAAAAATAACTAATGTTCATTGTTTTTAAGCTCTAGGTTTTGGGAGTACTTTGTTATGTGGCAGAAGCTAACAGATACAAACTCTAGAGTCACGATTTCTAAATCTGTGTCTAGCCCAGACCTTTATCAAGAGCTCAGTTTTCTAAGTATCTTGGCACTTCATTCCTTACATCCCCTTCCTCCTCTAGAGCTCCCTACTTCTGAAAAGGACAGCACTTATGTGCTTCTAGAAACCTGAGCACTTGCTCACAGACCTTGATTCCTTGCCCACAACCGCCAAATTCCCTGATCACCAAATTCTTACTGTTTTTCCCCTTTTATATCTCTTACTTTCCACTCATTTCCATTTCTAGCATTTCCACCTTATTCCAAAGGGCCTTCATCTCATGTCTGAACTAATGCAGTATTCTTTTTTTTTTTTTTTTTAAAGATTTTATTTATTTATTTGACAGAGATCACAAGTAGGCAGAGAGGCAGGCAGAGAGAGAGAGGAGGAAACAGGCTCCCTGCTGAGCAGAGAGCCCGATGTGGGACTCGATCCCAGGACCCTGAGATCATGACCTGAGCCGAAGGCAGCGGCTTAACCCACTGAGCCACCCAGGCGCCCCACTAATGCAGTATTCTATGCATGGACACTTCCTTGCTCTACCACTCGATGATGTTCTCCACACTGCAACCAGAGTTGTCTTTCTAAAATGAAAAGATGATCTAATCACTTTTTTGCTTAAAACCATCCAATGTCTTTTCCTTAGCCTTAGGAGAAAATGTCCAAACATTTCAATGATCCTACAAGATCCCTGCTTAACACCCTCTGACCTTATTCCATGCTCAGGTCTATGTTCCAGACTTATTTAATTTCTGTTCCCTGGCTGCCATGTGCATGCTCGGTTTCACTCTCTCTCGCTCTCTCTCTCGCTTTCTACTCATCCTTCAGGTTTCAATTTAGATGTCCTTTCTTCCAGGAAGCCTTCCAGGACTGCCTCCTGCCCCCAGTCTCAATTTAGGTAACCTTCCTATACATTCCCATGGCAAATCTATACTTCTCTTTTATCATTCTCTATCATACCTATTACGATTATCCTCTTACACACCCATCTTCCACAATAGACTGTAAGATCTCTGTAGGTAAGAACACAGGCTGTATTATTGTACTTCCAGAGCCTGACAGGTAACTAATACACAGTAAGTGCTCAATTAATATTTGTGTACTGAATGAATGGATGATCCGTTATTTTCCCAGCCTGTCTCTTTGTCCCCTAAGATGGGGACTCTAAAGCATTCAGTACTGTAGGGAAAGGGAAAAGTGCCTTTAACAGTCACTAAGGCACAGCACCTGCCACACAGAACAAGCACCATCCATTCACTGGAGTGGAGACCCAGAGGCCCCCTGTAGGCCAATTTTGCCCTAGAGTTGGCAAATAGAAGGCGATCCCAAATGTCCTGGGGACACTGTGGGGGGTACTGGGCACTGATTATTTGCCAATCAGTTTTGTAAATAACCAGTTTGAAATATTTTGGCTCCTGGTTCAGCTGTATAGGTGTGTCATGCTTAAACATCCAATCCGCCCAGGGGGCTCCTCCCCAGTCCCCAGGGATGGGCACCTACAGGAGTGGAGTGTCTGAGGTGGAAAAGTCAGTAGCTGTGTCCCGAGGGCCTGAGGCAGGCAGTCGGATGTGGCCCCAGCGGAGGGCGAGGAAATGCAGGGTGTCCCGAGCCAACGTGAGGTGGGGCAGCTGGCGCAGGCTGTCCTGGTGCCAGGTGTAGATTCCCATCACTGGCATGCCCAAGTCCTGTGTCCACAGCACCACCCCGCTTCCTGGGTCCACAGTGAGCAGGAGGCCCATCCCGCAGGATGCCAGGTGGCTCATGTCTGCAAGAAAGACCCCAGGGAGGTGTGGGCAAGAGCTCTGACCTGAGGCATCTCAGAGCATCTTGGGGGGTGGGGGGAATTCCTCGGAGGGTAGGCCATCAGGAGGGCACCCACATGTGTGGGGGTCAGGTGAGTTCCCCTGGAGGGTTAGAAGGACATGGGAAGCTCAGTCAGAGTGTATCGGGTCACCTTGATCCATCAGGGGATCAGTCAGGGTCAACCGGGGAGCTATGTAAGATATGGGGGTCAGACAGGGTCCTCCAGAACTGACTTAGGTGTGTGACTCAGTCCAGGT
This sequence comes from Mustela nigripes, assembly GCF_022355385.1. Lineage (NCBI taxonomy): Eukaryota > Metazoa > Chordata > Mammalia > Carnivora > Mustelidae > Mustela > Mustela nigripes. Next base: position 21,376,552 of record NC_081567.1, read on the forward strand.
CACTTGAGAGAGGTCACTTAGAATGTGGAGTAGTCAGCCATGGTCTGATTGAGGTCACCCAGGAGATGATCAGGTGGTCTGGAGGCATGTGGGTCACTTGGGAGTCGTGTTGGGTGAGAAGGGGAAGAGTCAGGGGCCCTGGGGGTGTCAGTTGGGGTATGTTATGGTTACTTGTGTGGGTTCCGTGCAAAATGAAGTCGGGGTAAAGGGTGGCTTGGGGACCCCTGTAAGGTCACCCAGGCCATTGGATGGGATGGTAATGATATCAAGGGGGTGGTCAGAATTACCCGGGGGAGGTTAATCTTGGGGGAGTTCACTTAGGGTCATCTCTTGGGAGTTGTTCAACTTTGAGGGTCAGTGAGGACCCATCAGAGTGTTTGTGGGTTGCTTGGGGTCACTCAGGACAACAGGGGCCACACAGGGTTACCTGGCTTAGCTCCTTTGGAGTATGGAGTGAGGATGTTAAAGACAGCCGGCTCGGGGTAAAGGAGGGTCTGGCTGTTGAGGGGGGTCACTTAGGGTCGTCCACGAAGGGCGTGTCATTCAGAATGTGGTGAGGCTTGGTAAGTGTTCCCTGAATCGGAGAACTTGCTCAAAAGCTGGAGCCAGGGAAAGGCAGCACTCACATTTTCCAGGCAAGCTGTCCATAGGGGGCGCCGAGTAGCGTCGGTAGGTCGTGTTCCAGCGCAGGGCCGGGGTCCGGTGGTCGTGCATGGTGACTGTGTACTCTGCGAATGCCCAGAAGCAGGGTGACCACCGGATGCCTGTGCAATATCCCTCCCACACCCACCCCAGGGAATGTCATTGTGCACCCGTCCTGGAGGCCAGAGTCTGCAAGGATCACAATCTGTCTGGGTCACCGCTGTCCCCTCAGCTCAGGGCAATGTTTGCAGACTGACTGGGCAGGATTCAACTTGGAAAGCAAATGCCAGGCACCACTGGGACATGACTCACGTGTTCGGCCAATGTAGAGGCGTGGGGTAGAGGGACCCTCTGTGGTCAGTGTCATCTGTGTCTTTCCTGACTCAGGGTCCACCACAAACCAGGCATCCTGCTTCCGGCCTATGGAGGTGGAAAGTGGCCCAGCCCTCAAGATGGCCTGGGACAGGGTGTGCTACCTGCTGTCCTATACCCAGCTGTCCCCCACTCCCCATAACGAGGTCCTCTCCTGGACCTGGACCCTCGGGCTGGAGAGATGCTCCCTCGGGCTGGAGAGATGCTTACCCGTGTAGAAGACGCCATCAGAGCTGCGACACGGGGAGGCGTGAACCAGCTCAGGGATGGTGAAGGGCAGCCTCTGAGAAGGAACATTTCCAGGAAAGAGAAAGAGCAGAAAAACACGTACAACCTGTTCACTAGAGGCAATCAGTATCATTTTCATTTCCCAGAGAGTGTCAGTAACTTGGCTGTTGTCACACAGCACGCTTCCGATGGGATAAAGTTCTAACAAACATTCCACCCCATTCCCTGGGACAAATCCAGAGTGCTATTCGATAGCCCCCATCAGAGTCCTGCTGTGGAAGACGAATGCCTTCTCTCCCCTGTGTGCATGTCCCTTTGTAAGGTGACCTGTCAGCCATGTCCATAACCAAGTGGAATCTATCTCTTCACCGCTTGACTCTGCACTTGGCCACAGGACTTGCTTTGGCTGGCAAGACGTTAGCGAAGGTGATACAAGCAAAGTTGGACACGGGTTTGTGCACTGGCCTTGCCCTTTCTCTGGTTCCCTTGTTGCTACCACGTGGACAGCCCAAGCTCTCCTGATGAGATGAGCGATGCCTGGCCCAGCTGTCCCTCTCAGAAGCCTGCCGACCGCCAACCAACTGTCAGAAAGACAGCCATCCAGCTGACCACAGACGCCGGAGCAAGCTCAGTCAAGACCACCCAGCGGAGTCCAGCCAAAACTGATCCCACAAAATGGTGAGTTAAATCAACGGCTGGTATTTTTAAGCCATTGAGTTTCAGGGTGACTATTTATTTGGTAAAAGCTAACTGATGGAAGTTTCCCCCTTGAAGCCCCCAGCGTTCTGAAGAAGCCCTGTAATGCCCTCAGGGGCCTGACAGTCTGCTGCTCCCACCACCCCCTTTCAACAGGTGCCTCTGGACAGCCTTCCCATAATGCCCTCTGCAGGAGGCCCTCTGCAGAGAGCCCCCTGCAGGACCCTCAGACACCAACCATGCAGCCCCCTCAGTGCTCCAGCTAACAGAAGCCCAGGCTCTCTCTCTACCCCAAACACCGTAGGAAACACACCATTAATCCCTGTTGTTTCTGGGTCCCCAAGACGTACAGGCTGCCATCAGCTGGGTCTGAGAGAAAGGCTGTCCTGTGGGGCAGAGGAGAACAGGGGGAGAGTTAGACACACATCCCCTGGGTTCATGGATACCCCAGTTCCTTCCACCTTCCCAGCTAGTAGGAGCCCACCCTGTGGGAGGCACCACAGAGCTCCACAGCCAAACTCTTCCCTTCCTTCCAACATAACCCCCATGCCCACTCCACCCAACTCCCTCCACACAACCGTGGCTTCCGCATCTCCCAGACCCCCTCTCCTTCAAAGACCGCGGGTTCACTTACTCGGTGACATACATTGGCCCCTGGATGACGGGATCTGCAGGCACAGGGACATGAAACATGAGTAACCTCTTCCAACTCCCCGCTGATAAGCCTAGCTCCTGTTCATTGTGTGCTTAAGTGTGAGCCAGACACCGAGCCAAACATCCGTCTGCATGTAATTTAATCCTCCCAAAGAGCTCTGTAGGGTCATCACCCTTGGCCCTGTTTTATGGGTGAGGACATGGAGGCTCAGAGAGGGGAAGTGTCTTTCCCAAGGCCACACAGCTGGGAAGTGGTCCAGTTGCCTGCAGACACCGGCTTATTGGATTCTAGATCCCAGAAACTTATCTTCTACGTCACAGGTCCAAGGAAGGAAGGGGATTGCCCCCTGCTCACCATCCTTCAGTGTCCACTTCAAGTCCCCCGTCTGCTTGCTCAGTGCGTGGAGGCTTCCGTCCAGGGTGGACACTAGCAGGAGGCTCTCTGGCCTGAGGGTCTGGACCTGAAGTGGGAAACAAAGTCACCTTCTCGCAGAAGGGGACAGACAAAGAAGGAAGCATGACTGGCTCCCCCCTTGATGGGAGCTGGGGGGCTCTCTAAAGTCCCTCCCCTTCCCCACCACTCAATGCTTTCTGGTTTTCTAGAGAAGACTGGGGGCCTTTATGAGAGGACTTCACAGCCTCCCAATAAGACCAGTGCTCTTGTCCCCAGCACTGTGTAAGAGACTAAGACTTATACAGGGTAGGTAATGAGCCTAAGACCACACAGAACGGGTACTTAAACCACCAAGTCTCTGATTACAGGGCCTGGTCCCCTACTCATTTGCCACACTGTCTGGCTCTCTTGGGATGACCCCTTTCTGCCTCCCCAGACCAATCCAGCTGCTTTTGGTGCCAGGCCCTAGGGGTCCTCTGGACCAAGGCTTGGGGGCAGCCAAGGGAGGGAGGGCTGGAGCTCCCTTGCATCGGGCCCCTGCTGGGCTAACTCACCTGCTCTAGCCCCTCCTTGAGCAAACAGGGTGAGGCTGAGTGCCCAGCAGGAACCCTAACATCCGGGTGGCCCAGCCACACCCCTGCAAAAGCCACATCCTGCTCCGGGACCCTCAGGTTTGGAGCTACGCCAGTGGTTTTGGTGGTGAGCTGGAAAACTGCCTCTTAGCCCCTCTCTTTTCGCAGCCTGTTTTCTGGTCTGAGAAGAAGCTGCAGACAGCTTGCCCACAGCTGAGGTGGGTTGACCATCCTCATGCCTACACATTTGTTTTTGATTAGCTAACCATTTTTACAATTGGAACTATTTCCATTTTTTAAAATCAAGATTTCTAATTTTTCTCTTTTCTAGCTTTTCTCATTTTTTTCTGGAAACACCTGCTCTGGCCACCCTGGTCTCTCATTCCTACTCGGCAGTCACGGGTGGACCCAGAGCGGGATGCGGGGCAGGGGTCCGGCGTGAACAGCGAACCCACCACGATGCCGTCTGCCATTCTGGGGACTGCAGACTGAACACGTCGAGTTTATTCTGGGTGCCTTTGCCTTCTTCCTGCATTTCTGCACAACTGGACTCTTACCTGCGAGCAGGACAGGACCTGATCCCCACAACTCCTAGTTATTTATCCCCGATGTTCTGAACCCAGGGTCCAGGTGTGGATAAGGGAGACTGGCCACGAACCACCTGAATTTCTCGACAGAGGACACTTAAGTGGACCCTGTGTCTCCACCAGGGATCCCAGGACTTTTAGGAGGCCCCCCACCCAGTCCAGGCTGTTCTCTCCACCTGCACCCCCACACTGCAGAAGGGGGCACCTGTTCAGTGCCTTTCCACGCTGGCACATCTCTCCAGCTGGGTGTTTGTGGGGGCACCTGGCAAGCCCTCAAACCTAGGAGGCTTTTCCTGGCCAGGGTCTGATTTGAGGCCCTCTGGACCTGGAGGAGGGGAAGGCGCCTCCTGTGGCCTCACTCCCCACCCTCAACCCGATGGCTGAGCAGCTGCCCCCGCCCCCAGTCCGAGGCCCAGAACTTGGAGGTCCTGCAGCCGCCCCATGTCTCACCTGTGGCCCTGGAGACCGGAGCAGCGCCACGAGCTGGAGCAGGAGCCCGAGGCGGAGCGGGGGCCATGGGCCGCAGCCCCCAGCTGCACTCACCATGGCGGGTCCCTCAGCGCCTCCAGGGGACAGCAAGGACCCTGCCTAGGTAGGAGGAGACTCCACCCTGGGCTGGGCCACTTGGTACACAGTAGCCAGGGCGCACGCTCAGCTGGTGTCCCGCCCTTCCCCCTCACCCCCGCCCCACCTGCCCTTCCCATCACACCACAAGGGCACCCCCAGTCACTCTGCTAGAGAGAGAGTGCGGGGGAGGTTAGCCGCCGAGGCCATTCATGCAGATGGTCCCGCGCACGGAGTACTCTACCAAGCGCTCCGCATCCGTTCCCCGTAATTCAACGGTCCCAGCACTACCGATGGAAAAGCAGAGGCTGGGCACTGGAATTCAAGGTCAGACGTCTGCCCTCAGAGCTTGTGCTCTTTGTTACTGTGCTAGGACATCTTTCATTGAGAGACTGTGGAGTATGGATGAACTGATGGACTCATTCATTCAATAAATATTGACCTATTAAGCAGTCTGGGAGGCAGGAGAGATAGAGTACCTGTCTTTGCAGAACTCACAGTCTCCTATGCCTTCGACACCAGACAGGGCGGCATCCAGCACTCCTTGCTGTGGTGGTTCCAGTCCTCGCTGCAGGCAGACCTCCCCGACTTGGATCAGAGAGAGCCTGCAGGGATCCCATTAGCTGCCACGTTTGGGCTCATTCATTTCTCTTTCTTCTTGGTGTAAAAATCACTGCTGATCTGAGGATCATGCAGCTCGGCTTTGCCCGTCTCTGCCTCTGCCTCTCTGTCATCCCTGGCCCTCCTGGGCATGCCCCCACAGTCACAGAAGAGTTTGCTAGCTGGCCCACAGCCTACACCTCCACCCCAAATACGCCACCATCACCAGGGTCTTCAGTGTCACCTGCTGTGGCACATGCCCCAGACCCAAGCTGTGATTAACTCTCGATTTCCTTGGCTTGTCCAAGTAACCCCATCTTGCTAGGCTGGCACCCCCATCCCTCTGCTGCTCCAAGGATGGGCTGCTGAGAGCTCACAGGTGCCTGCTTTCTCCACAGACTTGCCCTTGGCTGACTGAAGCATCCTGTGCCCTCCTACCTGTGACTGACTGACATGGGGAAACAAAAGACTGGCCCCTTACCCTCAAGCTGGAACCAACTCTGAGGTACAATTTGGGTTGTGGAGGTCCCTGTCCTTCACTCACTCCCGTTCTCTTAGAGAGTTCTTCCCAGGGTGCAACCTCAGCTTGAGTCAGAACCCCTGCCTCAGGCTCTGTTTTTAAGAACCTACCTGATCTGAGGCACCTTGTCATCCCATTTTCATCAAATGCAGCCTTAGAAAACCCAACTGCCTCATGGCAAGAAGCCTCTTCTAGAAACGTGTACATCATAAAGTCTTTGGTTTACGTGGTTACTCCTTCAAGCTTAGCTGTTCCAATACTCCCAACTGGCCACGTGGTCCTAATTTCCTAACAGAAGTGATTGCTTGTCACTCTAGAAACCAGCCTGAGCTCCTGAGGGTGTGAATGAGCCCTCCTTTATGCTTTGTATTTTGTATACTGAACATCCGCTTTGAAATGTACATGGTGTTTGTTCTTCATGCTTGGATTCATAGTCATGTCTCATGCAAATCCATTCAATTTGCATAGACAACCTACAAATGAACCCAAATAAATCATTTGTGTGTGTGATGATATGAATAATGCACATTGTAGAGACTTTGTAACATTCAGGAAAATATAAATAGGAAGAAGAAAGTTCATTCATGGTTCCAGCTCCTGGAAACAGAGTACCTTTGTTAACATTCTGTCATAGTTCCTCCTGTGTTTTGTTTTTTTCCTATGCCTATATGCTTTAGGGGGCTACTGTGTTCCAACACTAATGATGTTTTCCTTCCCCCAGAGCTTCTTCTCCCCCCTGATAGCTCTTCTCTTCAGGCAAGGCTGCTCTGAATTTACTGCCTCTGAGAAGGAAAGAGGAGGGACAGAGAGAAAACAAAGCTTCTTTTAGCTTTTGTTTTTGAACACTTCAGAGCACCAACCTAGACCTGAGAGAATAAATAATGAGAGCAGAAAAGTGGAAAAGTCGCTCCCCAGGCTCAGAGAGAAGGAAAATAAAGAGGAGTAGGGGTGAGAACTTGCTAGAGCCTCGTCACCCAAGGACTGGCTCCCGTGTAGCTTTGTGGGATCAAGAGCAGAGGGGCTTTGTATCTGGAGAGGTAGTGAGCCCTGGAGACACCACATGCTGTGTCTGGGCAGACGGGGGGGTGTTGGGGAGGTTCCCACCGTCTAGTGTGATGTAGAGGTGGGAAAATGTTTTCCAAATGCCTGAGGAGGAGCTGGAGAGAGGGGGTGGGGGGAGGGAGTCTTTGTAAAGAGAGAGGAACAGGGGCGGTGGGTGGCTCAGTGGGTTGGGTGGCTGCCTTCTGCTCAGGTTGTGATCCCAAGGTCATGGGATTGAACCCCACGTGGGGCTGCTTGCTCAGCGGGGAGCCTGCTTCTCCCTCTCCCTCTGCTCCTAACCCTGCTTGTGCTCTCTCTCTCTAATGATTACATTAAAAATCTTAAAAAAAAAAAAAAAAGAAAGAAAGAAAGAAAGAAAGAGGAAGAATGCAGCAGAGACTAATAAGGAAAAGAGACCAGACCCAATGGCAGAGGCAAGACCACATGGCATCTCAGGAGATACCAGCTGGGATGGGCAATGATGATGACAAGGACTCAGTGCCCTCTTGCCTCTTGGCATTATGTAAACTCCATGGAACTTAAACCTACCCTGAAAAAGAGCCGGGAGAAAACAGATGGGGCTGAATTTCTTCCACCTGCCACAAAAGGAGCTTAAAATAAAAAGTAAAATTGAGTTATATAGAAATAAAGCTACATTTCTTCTCCAACATCAATTTGTGCTATTATGTGCTCCGCTTCTAGACAAGTATACATAAACCAATAGGCTTCCTCCATTCTAGCAAAAGAGGGGAGAAAACAGAATCAGTAATGGGTGAAATATTCTGAACATGATAGCAATAAAAAGAAAATGCTTAGGAATGAATTTAACTAGAAAGGCACAGGACCTCTATGAGGAAAACTATAAAGTTTAATGAAGGATATAAAACAGAAATGTGAACAAATGGAAAGATGCGACCCTGTGTGGGAAGATTTAACATAATTAAAATGTCAATTTTCTCCAAATTAGTTCCAAGTATAATGAAATTCTATTAACCCAGGGTTTTTAAAACTTGGCTAACAGGGCGCCTGGGTGGGTCAGTGGGTTAAGCCACTACCTTCAGTCAGGTCATGATCTCAGGGTCCTGGGATCGAGTCCCGCATCGGGCTCTCTGCTCAGCAGGGAGCCTGCTTCCTCCTCTCTCTCTCTGCCTACTTGTGATCTCTCTCTGTCAAATAAATAAATAAAATCTTTAAAAAAACTTGGCTAACATAAAGATCACATGCAAGAATAAATGCCTTAGAATAGTTGAAAAAAGTGTGAAAATAAAGAAAAATGGGAAGGGTGCTTATGTTACCCGCTATCAGAATACCTGATAAAAGTACAGAATCAATGTCATTTCCTCATGGGAACTGACAAATAGAGAAATATATCGGTTGGACCAAACAGAGAATCCATAAATATATATCAGTGTTTGGGAGAATTTAATAAATGACAAAGATGATATTTTAATTCAATGGGAAATTTATTTATTTTTAAGATTTTATTTATTTATTGGACAGAGAGAGAGAAAGTACACAAGCAAGGAGAGAGCAGAGGGAGAAGGAGAAGCAAGCTCCCCGCTAAGCAGGGAGCTTTACACAGGACTCGATCCCAGGACCCTGAGATCATGACCTGAGCTGAAGGCAGATGCTTAACCGACTGAGTCACCCAGGCCCCCCTCAATGGGAAATTTAGTAAGTGCCTTGGCATTAATATTTACATATCAGGAAGAAAGTAAATCTCTCTCTCTCTCTTTCTTCCTCTTGGATTTGCATTTTTTAAAAAAGATTTATTTATTTATTTGACAGAGAGAGATTACAAGTAGGCAGAGAGGCAGGCAGAGAGAGAGGAGGAAGCAGGCTCCCTGCTGAGCAGAGAGCCCAATGCGGGACTCGATCCCAGGACCCTGAGATCATGACCTGAGCCGAAGGCAGCGGCTTAACCCACTGAGCCACCCAGGCGCCCTTGGATTTGCATTTTTAAACACTGAAGTCTAGTTGACACAATGTTACATTAGTCTTAGGTGTGTGGTCCAGGGTTTCAACAACTCTTGTTCCTGGTGCTGTGCCACCTGCAAAGGGAGCTTCCATCTGTGATCTTTCTCTCTTTCTTTAACATACATTTGATTTTTCAGAGCTGTTTTAGATTCACAGCAAAACTGAGTAGAAAGTCCAGAGCTCTCCTATATATCCTCTGCTCCACATATTCATAAGCTACTCCTATTATCAACGTCCCCCACTAGAGGGGTACCTTTGTGACAGTCGATGAACCCACACTGACGTCACTACCATCCAACGTCCACAGTCTACACTGGGGGGGGGGGTCACACTTGGTTTGTACATGTTATGAGTTTGGACTAATGTATAATGGTATGTATCCACCATTAAAAAGTAATACAAAGTATTTTCACTGTCCTAAAAATCCTCTGTGTTCTGCCTATAATTCCCTCCCTCCTCTTACTTTTTTTTTTTTTTTAAAGATATTTATTTATTTATGAGAGAGAGAGCAAGGGGAAGGGCAGAGGGAGAGACAAGCAGACTCTGCACTGAGCATGGAGCCTGATGTGGGGTTTGATATCAGGACTGAGCTGAAACCAAGAATCAGACGCTTAACCCACTGAGCCAACCAGGTGCCCCATACTCTCTCCTCTTTAATCCTTGGCAACCACTGATCTTTTCACTGTCTCCATAGTTTTGCCTTTTCCAGAATGTCATATAGTTGGAATCATAGAGTATGCAACCTGTTCAGGTGGCCTTCTGTATTTTATTTTATTTTTAAAAAGTGTTTATTTATTTGTCAGAGAGCGGAGAGAGAGAGAGAGAGAGGCAGGCAGAGGCAGAGGGAGAAGCAGGTTCCCCGCTGAACAAGGAGCCTGGTTTGGGACTCTATCCCAGGATGCTGGGATCATGACCCAAGCTGAAGGCAGCCGATTAACTGACTGAGCCTCCCAGGCTTCCCTTCTTTATTTTATTTTTAAAAATATGTCATTTAGTAGGTGCCTGGGTGGCTCAGTGGGTTAAAGCCTCTGCCTTTGGGTCAGGTCATGATGCTGGGGTCCTGGAATTGAGCCCTGCATCAGGCTCTCTGCTCAGTGGGGACCCTGCTTCCCCATCTCTCTCTGCCTGCCTGTCTCTATCCCTACTTGTGATCTCTCTCTGCCAAATAAATAAATAAAATCTTTAAAATTTTTTTCATTTATTTATTTTGACAGAGAGAGATACAGCACTGGCAGGGGGAGTGGCAGGTAGAGGGAGAAGCAGGTTTCCTGCTAAGCAAGGAGCCCAATATGGGGCTCAATATCAGGACCCGGGATCATGACCTGAGCTGAAGGCAGAGGCTTAACCAACACCCCAGATGGTCTTCTCTAGTAATATGCATTTAAGTTTCCACCATGTCTTTTCATGGCTTGATAGCTTATTTTATTATTTTTTTTTAGCACTGAATAATATTCTTTTATCTGGAGGCAACACGGCTTATTTATCCACTTACACTGAAGGGCATTTTGATTACTTCTAGTTTCGGGAGTAATGAATAAAACTGCTATAAACACGCGTGTACAGGCTTTCAAGTAGATCTTGTCAATTTCTTATTAAAATACATCAAACTTACAGAAAAGTGTACAAATTGTGATCACACAGAGAATGCATCTATTTGACCCATACACGGATCAAGAAATAAGACACAACCAGCAGCCCCAGGAAGGTCGCCTAGAGTAACTTCTATCCTGACATGTAACACCATAATGAGTTATGCTGATTTTTTTATACCAATGGTATCATACCATATGTTCTCTTCTATGTCTGGCTCCTTTTTCAATATTATTTTTGTGAGATTGTCCATGTGGCCAAATGTACTGGTAGTTCACACTCCTTCTTGTATTATATTACATTATACGAATTACCACAATTACCAGTTACCTCATTGTACTGGCAATTGACCTTGATGAGCATTTGATGTTTTTCCTACCGGTTTTTGGCTACTATGGAATGTTATGAATATTCCTGCATATGTCTCTTGGTGATCATATCTATGCATTTCTGTTCCTTATCTCCTTAGGCACAGACCTGCTAGGGATATGTGTATGTCCAGCTCCAGTAGATTTTGCTGAGCAATTTTCCAAAGTGATTTTACCAGCTTACATTTGGTGTTAGTAATGGTGGGTAGTTTCTTACGCAGTAAAGAAAATACAGAACTGAAAAAGAGAAAAGAGAAAAGAAAACCCGGATATATTTGAAATATTAAAAAAAAGAAAAAACACTTTAGGGATGCCTGGGTGACTTAACCAGTTAAGTGTCTGCCTTCTGCTCAGGTCATGATCCCAGATCTTGGGATCAAGTCCCATGTTGGACTCCTTGCTCAGCAGAGAGCCTGCTTCTCCCTCTGCCATGCTGCTCCCCCTGCTTGTGCTCTCTCTCTCTGACAAATAAATAAAATAAATAAAAAATAAAATCTTTTAAAAACAAATAAGTAAATAAAAATTAAAAAACAAAAAACCTTAAGAGGGCAAAAGATACCATAAACAAACATCAGATTAGAAAAATACTGGCAAGGGACGCCTGGGTGGCTCAGTTGGTTGGACGACTGCCTTCGGCTCAGGTCATGATCCTGGAGTCCGGGGATCGAGTCCCGCATCGGGCTCCCAGCTCCATGGGGAGTCTGCTTCTCTCTCTGACCTTCTCCTCGTTCATGCTCTCTCTCACTGTCTCTCTCTCAAGTAAATAAATAAAATCTTTAAAAAAAAAAAAGAAAGAAAAATACTGGCAAGACAAGACAAACAGGAATTAACATCTATACTACAAATTGCACCTATAAACTGGCAAGAAAAAGAAAAACAACCAAAAAATATGCAAAGGCTATGAATAAGAACTTACATAAGATCCACTCCAAACATGTGAAAATGTGCTCAAAATCATGAGCAGAGAAATGTAAAAACAAGATTTTAAAAAAGTAACAAGTATATCACTTTATGCCCATAAATTTGCAAAAATTAAAATGAAGGCTAAGTAATGGCAGAAGGCTGATAATTGCTGAAGCTGAGTCGTGAGTATCTGGAGGCTCATGATACTATTCTATTTGCTTTCAAGATTGAAAATGTCCATAATCAAAAGAAGTAAAAAAGTCTAAACAAAGAAAAAATAAGGCTAAGCCTCTTGCTGCAAGGGATCTGGGGACAAGCATACTCTTATATGGGGCTACTGGGGATGGAAATGGTTATAGACTTTTGTGAATGCAATCTGGAAATAATTTATTTAGAATAAAAACCACATAACCCCCTTGACCTGGAAAACTTATGCTTGGGAAATCTTTCCCATAAAAATAGAAGATTTTATATTAAAAAAAAACACGCATTGAAAATATTTTTTAAAGGTTTCTAATGGTGGAGGTCTAAGAGCACTTACCACAGCATTGTTCTTTGTGCAAACAAGGAGAAGCAAAGCAAGTACCCTTCAACTGAACAACAGCTGACTTAGTTAACACAGCATCAGCACCTCAGAGTATTACATGGTCACTAAAAATAGTAGATCTGGGGCACCTGGGTGGCTCAGTGGGTTAAAGCCTCTGCCTTCAGCTCGGGTCATGATCCTGGGGTCCTGGGATCAAGCCCCGAATCGGGCTCTCTGCTCGGCGGAGAGCCTGCTTCCCCTTCTCTCTCTGCGGGCCGGCCTCTCTGCCTACTTGTGATCTCTGTCTGTCAAATCAATCAATCAATCAATCTTTAAAAAAACAATAGATCTGTTCATTCAGGAAGATCTTTATGTTTTATTAAGAATAACAAGGTGCAGGACGCCTGGGTGGCTCAGTTGGTTAAGCGGCTGCCTTCGGCTCAGGTCATGATCCCAGCGTCCTGGGATCGAGTTCCATATGGGGCTCCTTGCTCGGCAGGGAGCCTGCTTCTCCCTCTGCCCCTGCCTCAGCCTGCCTCTCTACCTACTTGTGATCTCTCTCTCTCACAAACAAATAAATAAAATCTTTAAAAAAAAATAGCAAGATGCAAAAAAAAAAAAAAAGAAAGAAATAGCAAGATGCAGAAAAGAGCATGATAGGAACCTGTTTTTGTAAAACCATGCATATGTATATATGTGCAAATTATTATTTTATTTTATTTATTTATTTGAGAGAGAGAGCAAGAATGGGAGAGTGAGCACGAGCAGAGGGAGGCCAGAGGGAGAAGGACAAGCAGACTCCCCTTTGAGCAGGGAGCCCCGTGCAGGGCTTGATCACGGGACCCAAGATCACAACCTGAGCTAAAGGCAGATGCTTAACTGAGTGAGCCATCCAGGTGACCCTATGTGTAAATTATTTTTTACAAACATGGATAAAAATATAGAATGCAATGTATTGGTTTGTAGACAAAGATTCTATGATATGCTGACAGGAATATATTATATTCAGAAAGAGGTAAAAGTGGCAAAAAAATGAAAAGCTATTCCAAAAAAATCATCTATTCTCTTTATGAAAAAGTCAGCGTACATATGTGGGGGGTATGTGCATTGATATGCTTCTAGGTCCTTGCCCAAACGAAGCACCTGTTTATATACTACGCAGAGCAGCGCTAATCTCCTTGTTTCATACTCTGGCAGTTCTGTCCAGAGGAGTTCAGCTCACAGGACGCCTTCACAAACGAAATAGAAGTCCTCTCTTCATCCTCTGGGTATAACAATAACCACCGTTAAAAATATATATGACTGGGGCGCCTGGGTGGCTCAGTGGGTTACAGCCTCTACCTTCGGCTCAGGTCATGATCTCAGGGTCCTGGGATGGAGCCCTGAAACAGGCTCTCTGCTCAGCGGGGAGCCTGCTTCACCCCCCCTCCTGCCTCTCTGCCTACTTGTGATCTCTCTCTCTCTGTCAAATAAATAAATAAAATCTTTAAAAACATATATGACTTTTGCTTCCCATTTATGATCTTTTTTTTTTTTTTAAGATTTATTTATTTATTTGACAGAGAGAAATCACAAGTAGGCAGAGAGGCAGGCAGAGAGAGAGAGAGGAGGAAGCAGGCTCCCCTCTGAGCAGAGAGCCCGATGCGGGACTCGATCCCAGGACCCTGAGATCATGACCTGAGCGAAGGCAGCGGCTTAACCACTGAGCCACCCAGGCGCCCCCCATTTATGATCTTAATCCCTTAACCAGCTTGCAAGGAGAGTTTTATTGTTCCCATTTTACAGATGAACAAACTAAGTCTCAGAGAAGTCTCATTTTACAGATGAACAAACTAAGTCTCACCCAAGTGTACAAAGCTAGAAGTGAAGAGGCGGTGATTTCAAAGCTAGTTCTGCTCGACACCCAAGTCCCAGAACTTAACCTCTGTGTTACGCTTTCCTTCCTCTATTCTTCCCTCGGTGTGTTTTTCAGAGGGTTCACCTTGTCTAGATAAACGAGGCCCTGGGGCAGCCGGGCCTGTTCTGAGCCAGGCAGAAGCAGTAGTCCTCATTGCTCATTGCCCAGCTAGCTCACCCGGCAGACCACACTGGGGTTTGAGGTCAAATGCCCAGCTGAGATTCCTCTGCCCAAACTTGGTCCCCAGATCTCCGCCTGGGAAACCTGTGGTTCTAGATCTCCCCCGGGGACTCACCCATGCTCAGACTGAGTGCTCAGTTATTTCTCCATCTCCTCCCAGCTTGGGTCGTGAGTAACACAGGGCCTCTTTGCCCCGGAGGGAATTGAGTAAGCTCCCAGGAGTGGGTTTGGGAGGAGCCTCTGTCTGCCTCTCCAGAGGCTTCTAGCGGTGGGACTTCAAACTGCAGGTTTATGATTCCTCTTGCGTCACGTGCACAAGCCGGTACACCGGTGGTCGGTGCAGTGGAAGTCAGCGGATTGGTTACCCACCAACGGGGCCGTGGCGAGGAGGCTCTCGGGCTGCTTGAGGGAATCTGAGATGCGTGCTGATTGTGTGGCACGTCTTTGTGTATGTTTTATCGGTGTGCCAGAATAGGTTCGTGAGAGCCCACTGTTCTATTTTCCAGAATTCTGTGACTGTCCGTGAAGCACAACCATCGTAAAAAATTAACTTTATAAACCTACAATTAAATACATTATATTTAAAATAAATGTAATAAATACTCAAAAACGCATCACTTCGTAATCCATTTACTGTCCTCTCTGCTCTTGAGATGATTCGCATACATGCTATCTGCGTGGTGGAAAGAGTATGGAATGATCGCTACTGCGCCTCGAATTCCAGCTGCACGCTGGGGGACATCTCATTAGCAGCTTGAAACCAGAGGCAGCAGGAGAATTTACATCACAGAAATCATCAGATACTGCAAAGCTGGGCTTGATTTGTTTTGTTGACTGCCTGGGCTGAAGAAAGTGCAGAAAATGTTAATGATGTAGATGAAATTTAAAAGTGCTTTATGGGGAAAAACAAAAGTGCTTTATGGGGAGCCTCGGTGGCTCAGTGGGATAAGTATCTGACTCTTGATCTCAACTCAAGTCTTGTCTTAGGGTCATGAGTTCAAGCCTGGCGTTGGGCTCCATGCTGGACAAGGAGCCAACCTTAAAAAAAAAAAAAAAAGCTTTTTGTCTGGGAATGCTATAAAAGAAATGAGCGAAATATTCTTCTGGTCTTGGAAACCTCTTATCTGGTTTAGCAAAGACATTGTTCACATCATTGAACTACTGGGAAGTTCAAAAATACATCTTTGCTGTGTTACTTTTCACTTCCTTGTTAATACAAATAAAAATATCAACCCATGTGCACTTCAGAACTACATTTGGAAAGCTGGTTGTTGGAAATTTACCAGGTCGTACATCTGATTATATTTCTGTAAAAGGTTAAAAACAAGCAGAGAAGCAGACCTGTGGAGCTTTGCTCTTCCAGTCAAACTGTAAGAGGTCTCATACATAGAGTTTCGTTTTGTTTTCTTCCTGAAATATAATTTCATCATAAAAGAAAACTTAATTTGCCCCCAAACCCAAACCTAGGTGGAAGCAGTGGGCTCGCCCATCTTGGAGGTGCTTGGAAACAACAGGGAAAGGCCTCCGCCTGGTCCTGCCCTGAGCATGGACTTCTCTCAGAGCTCAGTGGGGAGTCGTTCTCAGACTATGGCCAGGACAGTTCTTAGGGTTAACTTTTTGTGTCCGCTGGCTGACGAAGGTGTTGGTTTTAAGTCTCTGAGCTACTGTGAGAAAGGATGAAGGGGAATGCTAGCCAGGAGAGGAGTCCAAGAGCCCTCTGCAACCAGGTCCCCCCACTGAAAAGGTTTTGAAGTTCCAGCTTTGGCTTCATCATTTCGGTTTTGTTTTGTTTTATTTTGTTTCTCATTCAAGCTTTGAATTGCTCCTCTGCTCTCCCTTGAGGCTGTGTGGTGGTGAAAAGATGTGGAGGTGCTTCCTGCTGTGCGTGTGTGAATGTAGGCTCATGCATGTATGTATATGGGCGTGTGTGCACATGCGAGTGTGTGTGGTATATGTATACGTGAGTGCATGTGTGCTCGTGTGCAGTATGTGTGAACACATTCATATGTGTGTGCGTGTGTGTGCGTGTGCGTGCATGTCGTTTAGAAGAGTTTGTTTCTAGGTACATCTCTCAAGTCATTCTTCCTCATCGTTAGAACCCTGAGCGTGAGTGTAAAGGTGGCTACAAACCTACTTACAGCAGGGGGCAGTAGAGTGCAGCGGTCAGTGGGGCTTGCGGGGCTTCAATCGGTGGTTCCCAAGTGCTCCTGATTACACGCCTCACTCAGCCAGAAGGTTTTCGAACATGCACCCTCAAATATACGTAAAACTAAAAAAAAAAAGTATATGTAAAATTAATGCTGAATTACATGCACAATCCCCGTTCTAAATTATAGATATATATGTTACAAAATATAACAAAAGCGAAATAAAAAATACAGGAAATGGTGACATTAACTTTACAAAACACTTAAAAAAAAAAAAGATTTTATTTATTTGTCAGAGAGAGCAACAGAAAGAGGGAGAAGCAGGCTCTCCGCTAAGCAAGGAGCCTGATGCAGGATCCTGAGCAAAAGGCAGTCACTTAACGGACTGAGCTACCCAGGTGTCCCACAAAATGCTTTGTTTAAAAAAAAAAAAAAAAAAAAAAAAAAAGCTATGTTGAGGTAAGGTGAGCTGCACATATTAAAAGTGCATGATTTAATACGTTTTGACATATGTAAACGCCCATAAAACCATCAGGCAATCAAGAGAGTAAACATTTCCATCATACACAAAAGCTTTCTGGTGCCCCTTTGTAATTGCTTCTCCCCACACTTCCTGTCTACCCCCCTCCCCAAGCAACCACCCATCTGCTTTCTGTCACCATAGATGAGTTTGTAGTTTGTGGAGTTCCATATAAATGGCATCAGACAGGATCTACTTTTGGGGTGGCGAGGAGAGTCTGGCTTCTTTCACTCAGCGTCATTGTTTTGATAGGATACTAATACATAGATAGTCATGGATGAAAAGCATTAGGGATGAAATACACGTTTGTTTATTTATTTATTCCTTTATTTATAGAAAGAGGAAAAGGAAGAGAAGAGGCAGAGAGAGGGGGAGGCAAAGGTAGGTGGAAAACACCTTGGGGATGCGTGTCTCACCTGGAATTCTTCCTTTAGAATAGCCCTTGGAGTCCCTGCAAAAGTGTGGACCTAAGGAGTCACATTGGCCTCAAAGTGACCAAGACTGCTTGACCTCAGAGTGGACCGGCTAAGCCCAGCTAAGCCAACGTGGTCTATTCTTCTTGAAAGTCTGAATTAATGGAAGGACAGTGTGGGGAGCATTAGAACGGTGAGATACTGTGGAATTGGAGCCAGAGCTGATGTTGCGGAAACCAAAGTCAAGGGCAATTCTAAATTACGGAGCCGAGGGGCACTGGGCACTTTTTAGAGGATACTGACCTGCAGAGGGAGTAAGGAATACCCTGAAAGAAGAAAACAGGGATGGAAACGGATCTGACCCGAAGGGAGCTGCGTCGCTGGAGAGCTGCCTACTCTATGTTTGCATGAGATTCCTCTGATCCCGACCCTAATACTTTAATTCTTTAATTCTTTAATGTCGCTCAACAAATCCCGAGCATTTGGGTTACAAATATATGGGATGCTTATACGTTGATGACAGAAGTGTAAAATCATACACAACACTGTGGGCAACACAGTCTATGGAACCCAGTTTGGCTTTATCTCCTCGGGTTAAATATTCACATATTCTGTGATAGAGCGATTTCAGTTCTTCCTCACCAAGAAATGTGCCTTCTACCCAAGAAAAACTCCTGAACACGGACAAGGATATTCGTATCAGCATCATTCACGAGGACTGAAATCTCGGTGCCCATCAGTGGGAGAGTGGATTGTGCAGCCGTCACACTGTGAATACTGGTCGAGCCAAAACCATGAATTATAAGGACCTTCCAAGATCTGGCTGACCATCAGTGGCATAATATGAGGTGAAAATCCCACAGCTGGGACCCCCCTCATGCAGCCCATTCCTCATGTGAATGGATAGGAAGAACAGAGTGTGCGTGGGGAACAGTTTGGCTTTACTTCTGAGATTCCCTCCCGGGATGGATAAGGTTGTCCTCAAGGTCTACCAGAACGATGGCTTGGGATGGGTGGGTGAAAGCCACCTGTTCCCATTGCTGTCCATTGGCTTCAAGATACTCAATATGCCTTGCTCAGCGAGGGGGTCGGCTTCTACCCTTCCCTTACTCCTCTGCCACGCTTCCTCTTAAATAAATAAATAAATCTTTTTAAAAAAATCTGTTTTATTTTATTTTTAAAAAGATTTTATTGGGGCGCCTGGGTGGCTCAGTGGTTTAAGCCTCTGCCTTCAGCTCAGGTCATGATCTCAGGGTCCTGGGATCGAGCCCCACATCGGGCTCTCTGCTCAGTGGGGAGCCTGCTTCCTCCTCTCTCTCTGCCTGCTTCTCTGCCTACTTGTGATCTCTCTCTATCAAATAAATAAATAAAAATCTTTAAATAAAAAAAAAAGATTTTATTTATTTAACACAGAGAAAGAGCACAAGCAGGGCGGGCGGCAGGGGCCCTGCTGAGCAGACCAGGAGGAGACCGTGCTCCCCACTGGGCTCAGTACCAAGGTCCTGGGATCATGACCTGAGCCAAAGACAGATGCCCAACCAACTGAGCCACCCAGGTGCCCCCCCAAAACTTCTGTTTTAATTTGTACTTTAAGTTTTGTGATGTTGAGGTATCTTTGTAGACTTCTTTACCCTTTTTATTTCACATCTTATCAGTTTTTTTTCCTAATAAATAAAAGGTGGGGTATTGTTGTTGTTATTGTTTTCCTTTTTTTTTTTTTTTTAAGATTTTATTTATTTATTTGACAGAGAGATCACAAGTAGGCAGAGAGGCAGGCAGAGAGAGAGAGAGAGGGAAGCAGGCTCCCTGCTGAGCAGAGAGCCCGATGCGGGACTCGATCCCAGGACCCTGGGATCATGACCTGAGCCGAAGGCAGAGGCTTAACCCACTGAGCCACCCAGGTGCACCCCCCC
>NC_081567.1:21395955-21422548 GCF_022355385.1 Mustela nigripes
CCCCCCCCTTTTTTGGTCTTTTTTTTTTTTTTTTAAGATATCTTTGTATTCTAAAGGAAATTATCTTTTGCCTTTCTCCCTGGTGGTTAGTCCTGAGAGTGTGGACTGTGTTCTTTGGGCTCAGAATACACAATTATTATTTAAAAAAATTTTTTTTAATCTAAAAAGATTTCCTTTAAAAATTTTTTTTTAATCTAAAAAAATTTTTAGATTAAAAAAAATTTTTAAAGGACATTATCTTTTATCTTTGATACAGACTGTTAATGTTTTTCCCGTTTAGTCTTTCTGACCATGTAGAAGTTTTAATTTCACATTGTGAATTTGCTAGTCTTCTCTGTATGGTTTCTGGGCTTTGTTTCATGTTTAAAAACATGTTCTCCAGTTCAAGATTATGAAAAATTCCGAGACTTCTTTGAGTTTTGCACAATTACATTTTGCATTTAAACCTTCATTCTATCTGGAGTCAATTTTGATGTAAGGAGGTAAGGGTACAGCTTTAATTCCCCCTCAAAAGATAGATGTCCCAAATGACATTTATTAAGTAATCCACATTTCCCCCGCTGATCTGAAATGCCACTTATATCACACGTGAAATTCACATATGTATTTGGGTCTATTTCTGACATTCCTGTCCGTTTTTGGTTTTTTTTTTTTTATCTGTTGACCCCTGCACTATTACCACATAGGTTATTATACTTCAATAGTCTATTTAAAAATCTGCTCAAGCTAGTTTGTCTTCATTACTTTTACTTTCCAGAGCTTTCCTGGATATTCTTTAAAAAACAAAACAAGGGACGCCTGGGTGGCTCAGTTGGTTAAGCAGCTGCCTTCGGCTCAGGTCATGATCCCAGCGTCCTGGGATCGAGTCCCACATCGGGCTCCTAGCTCCGCAGGGAGCCTGCTTCTCCCTCTGACTCTGCCTTCCACTCTGTCTGCCTGTGCTCGCTCTCACTCTCTCTCTCTTACAAATAAATAAATAAAATCTTAAATAAATAAATAAATAAAATAAAAAATAAAAAACAAAACAAAACAGCTTTATTAAGATTTAACTCACACAGCACGCAATTTCCCTTTACAGCATGCAATGCAATGGGTTTAGCATGTTCAGAGTGCAACCATCATCACAGTCGATTTGATTTTATTTTTTTGAAGATTTTATTTATTTATTTAACAGAAAGAGACACAACAAGAGAGGGAACACAAGCGGTGGGGTGGGGGGAGAGGGAAGCAGGCTTCCCGCTGAGCAGGGAGCCTGATGTGGGGCTCGATCCCACGACCCTGGGATCATGACCTGAGCGGAAGACGGACGGCCAATGACTGAGCCACCCAGGTGCCCTAAAGCAATTTTAAATGTGGTTTAAGAGGACATACACATGTAGTTAAAATATTAAATGGGAGTCGTAACATCACAGTCAATTTTAAAACATTTTCATCACCTCAGAACTAAACCTCCTGGGGCGTCTGGGTGGCTCAGTGGGTTAAAGCCTCTGCCTTCGGCTCAGGTCATGATCCCGGGGTCCTGGGATCGAGCCCCGCATCGGGCTGTCTGCTCAGCGGGGAGCCTGCTTCCCCTTCTTTCTCTCTCTCTCCTGCCTGCTTCTCTGCCTACTACTTGTGACCTCTCTCCTCTCTCTCTCTCTCTGTCAAATAAATAAATAAATAAATAATCTTAAAAAAAAGAAAAACACTTCATACCCTTTAGCTTCATTCCCTTATTCCCTTATCCCCCAGCCCTCAACAACCATTAGTCTACATTCTGTCTCTATAGATTTTACTATTCTCGATGTCTCATAATAAATGGGATTATAGAATATGTGGTCTTTTGTAACTGGTTGATTTTACTTAGCATAGTGTCTTCAAGGTTCTCCCATGGCGCGCATTAGACCTTTCTTCCTCCTATGGCTGAATGATATGCCCTTTCATGGACATACCGCACTGTTTATCCACTCGTCAGTGGACATTTGGGTCGTTTCCGCCTGGTAGCTACTCTGAATAATGCCGCTATGAACATTCGTGTTCAAGTATTTGTGGTGCATGTTTCCAGTTCTTTACAGAATGTCCTAGGGGTGGAATTATGCATACAGTGATTCTGTTTCACTTACTGAGAAAACTCCAAACTGTTTCCCATGGCAGCTGCACTGTTTTACATTTCTACCAGCAATGCATGGAAGAGTTGCAATTTCTCCTTGTTATTTACTGTGTCTTGAGTTTGGGTTTTGGTTTGTTTTGTTGGGTTTTTGCTTTTGTTTTTGTTGTAATTCTAGCCAGTCTAGTGAGTTTGAAGTGATTATCTCATTGCAGTTTTATTTGTATTTCCGTGATGGCTAATGATGGTGAGCAACTTTTTATGGGCTATTGGCCATTCGTTTATCTTCTTTGGAGAAATACTTATTCGAGTTCTTTGGCTCATTTAAAAATTGAGTTCATTGGGGCGCCTGGGTGGCTCAGTGGGTTAATCCTCTGCCTTTGGCTCAGGTCATGATCTCAGGGTCCTGAGATGGAGCCCCACATCGGGCTCTCTGCTCAGCAGGGGGCCTGCTTCCCCTTCTCTGCCTGCCTCTCTGCCTATGTCTCTGCCTACTTGTGATCTCTGTCTGTCAAATATATAAATAAAATCTTTAAAAAAAATTGGGTTCATTTTTTGTTATTGAGTTGTAAGAGATTTATATTTTCCTGACTACTCTTTTTTTAAAAAATTTTTTTCTTTTTTCTTTTTTTACTTATTTATCTGACAGACAGAGATCACAAGTAGGCAGAGAGAGAGAGAGAGAGAGGGAGGGGGAAGCAGACTCACCGCCAAGAGAGCCTGATGTGGGGCTCGATCCCAGGACCCTGGGATCATGACCTGAGCTGAAGGCAGAGGCTTTAACCCACTGAGCCACCCACATGCCCCAAGTTTTTATTGTTGTTTTTTTTGTTTTTTGTTTTTTGTTTTTTTAGTAATCTCTATACCCACAGTGGGACTTGAATTCACAACCCCAAGATCAAGAGTTGCATGCTCTGCCGACTGAGCCAGTCAGGCGCCCCCCAGTAACTTTTACATCTGCGTTTTTCCATTTGAACTTCAGTATTGCCTCATCAAAATTGGCTAGCAACTTTTATGTGGCTTTCTAGCAACAAACAAACAAACAAACAAACAAACAAACAAAAAACCCAAATGTTCAGCCTGAAACCAGGCCAGATAGATTCTCCTCAAAGTAGATGAAATTCTCCCCAAAGCATCTCTCTTTTAAATGACCCAAAAAGATGCAGCTGTGTATATTTTGAAGTTGATTTAAACCCTACTTGCAGGCTCCTGGGTGGCTCAGTTAGGGAAGCATCTGCCTTTGGCTCAGGGCATAACCCCAGGGTCCTGGGATGCATCCAGGCTCCCTGTTCAGGGGGGAGCCTACTTCTCCCTCTCCTACACACACCCACCCCAAGCTTGTGCTTGCTCTATCAAATAAATAAATAAAATATTAAAAAAAAATCTTACTTGTGTGCTTATAGCAAGAATGGGTTTTAGCACAGTTTTCCTCTAGGCTTGTTGATGGTGGATGGATGAGATTTGTTAATTAATCTCTGGCCTACTTTACTTTACTGTGGTGCTGACTCAGAGATTAAGGCTGGAGTGGCTCTTTCCAAGATCAACATCCCCAGCTGGCTTGAGGTGATTACTGCTTGATCCCAGGGACTCTGAGCCTCCCTTGGTTCAGAATCTAACCCAAATTACACTCACAGCCTGACTCAGAGCCTTGGACAGGAGTGGTTGCTGGGCTGCATTAGGGAGCCGTGTAGTTTCCCCGCACACTTCAGTCCTCGGGGGACATCTGAAAGGGAATCAAGCCTGTGGTTCAGTCCCTGGGGTATCTGAAAGAGAAGTAAACACTTCTTAGATCAATATTTTCAAGGCTGATCTGACCCGAGTCTCTGCATGGAGTCTTCGACGGGAGACCCATTGTTTTGCTAGCTTTTTTCTCTCCAAGGTGGCTATGAACTTGAACTCCTGTAATAAAGGGCTTATATATTTTTCCCCCTAGGAAATTTGTGTGAGTGTGTGATTAGATTGGGAGAAGATGCGATAATGATAGATTTAAAACTGGACACCTGTGGTGCCTGCCCCTTTATAACTGAGTTTCACCACACTTTCCTCATTATGGCCCTCCCTTAGTAGGGTTTCCAGACTATTTTTCCTAATCATGGGATTTTAATATTATGAAGTTTCAATACCACAGATACACTATATGCTGTTTAGGCACTACATGTGTATCTGTGTTTTGTACACAAGAATAATAGGATTTTTTGCCCCCTGGGGGAGATATGTCTCCCACTGAGGATACGTGCTTCTTAATAGTTCATAAGCACGCCCTTGGAGGCCTCTACCATGTATAAGGCGGAGGTAGGCAGTCTAGCAAGTGCTTTGATCCTGTACATTGTGTTTCACAAAGTGCTTGGTGCACGGTGAGTGCAAAACGAGAGCTCTTGTTGTTGCCATTAGTATTAAGTTTGGGCACAGTGATGTTTGTAAGCACTTCTCAGACTGTGGGCTCCTGTGGTGCTTGAGGGCTGGCCAGAGGTCCAAGGCATTTCAACCTAGAGCTTCTACCAGCCGCCCCACCGGGGGTACCTAAGGAAGGAACTGAGCTGGGTGGGGACTGGGGCCAGTGGACAGGCAGCAGCGCCCTATTTACCGGTGACAACTGTTCCCCAGGGTCAACCAGGTGTGCCAGGTGTGAAAGGGGGTCTGGTGGCGTCTGGACTCTTGATTTCTCAGAAGCTGGGAACTGGATTTCTCCTTAAATCTCCTGATTTGTACACTGACCCAATGAAACATCAACGGTACGCTATGTGGACAGAACAAAGGAGATGAAGCCCAGGCATAGCGACTTGTCCAGGGTAAATCGCGTAGCTGGGATTCCAATCCACTTCTTTCCAAATCCAGGGACCCTGTTCAGTGGGTCCCTCCACGGGACCCAGTCTCCCCTTTACCGCTCAAGATTCTCCCCCACTCCACCCTTCTTGAGGGGTCCTTCGATGCCTCTTCTCTGTCTTCTTGCCTGGGGAAGGGGCCCCAGGCTGGACCCTTCCGGGGATTGGGACAAAGGGGTCCAGCGCCCCCCTCCCCACCACCCGTCCCCTTCCCAGAAGGACGTGGATTCCTTCTCTGGATGACAAGTCGGGATCCCAGCCTTACCGGGAGCCGGAGCGGGAGGCGGGGGGCGCGGGGGACCGTGGGTCGGTTGTCCTGCAGCTTGAAAACGCCCGGCGGGCGGGCGTGGGGCGGGCGGGGCCCTGGCGACCTCAGCGGCTCGGGATGAAACGCCCCGTTGTTCGCGCCGCCCCTCTGACCCCGCCACCCTGGGCATTGTTCTCTGTTCGCCCGGGTCGCGGGTGGGAGGCGAGGCACGCAGGGGTTCCCGAGTCTGGCTCGGCTCCAGGCCTGCGGCCTTCGGCCCTGGGGCCACTGGGGCGGCCGCGCCCGGGAGCGGGAGGCGAGCGTGCGGGGCCGGGAGGCTCAGCCCGCGCAGCCATGGGCTCCCGAGGTTCCCACGCCGCGCGCATTCCCGACGGGGACAGCATCCGGCGGGAGACCGGCTGTGAGCGGCGAGCGGGGCTCGGACCCGGGACGCGGGGGGTCCGGAGCCGGGGCGGCTCCGGGGGGCGTGCGCGATGGCGGGCGCGGGACCCCGGGCTGCTGGCGGCCAGGTGGAGCCGGGCAGCCAGGTGTCCTCGAGCTCTGCAGTGCGGGGAGGGAGGGGGTGAGGACCGAGGGGCCCGGCCCTGGTGGCTCGGTTCCCCCGCGGGAGCGCGTCGCCACGCCCCCTGCAGCCCCGCCGGGGTCCCCGGGGCGAACCCTTCAGCGGGCTCGTGTCCCCCGCCCGCGGCCGGGGGTCGCCCAGGGAGGGTCCCGCCGCGCGTCCCCAGCGCCGGCGGCCCTGTCACCCTTCGGCCTTTCGCCCCGCAGTCTCGCAGGCCAGTCTGCTCCGCCTCTACCACCGGTTTCGGGCCCTGGACAGGAACGAGAAAGGCTACCTGAGGTGAGGGGGCGCCGGCTTCAGGACCTGCCACCTCTGTCTCTCTGGGCCCACTCCCCTCTTAACTAACCCTCCTGTCTTTGCCCTGCCTACCCCGCTTGAACTTGGCCCTGACAGCCGCGTGGATCTGCAACAGATTGGGGCGCTGGCCGTGAACCCCCTGGGAGAACGCATTATAGACAGCTTCTTCCCTGACGGGTGAGGTCTTGCTGGGGGCGGCGGGGACGTGGGGGGGGACTTTTGGGGGAAGGCTTGGGGAGAGTTAGGGACAGAAGCAGAGGGAGGCCCAAGGGGACCACTGCCTCTCCTCCATTACCCCCAGGAATCTGCGAGTGGATTTCCCAGGCTTTGTCAGAGTCCTGGCTCATTTTCGACCTGTCGATGATGACGACTCAGGCATGCGAGATCCCAAGCAACCCGAACCCCTCAACAGCAGAATGAACAAACTTCGTTGTGAGTTTGTGGGGAATCCCCCCAAGTGAGACCCTAGATATACCGCACCAGGAAGAGGCCCTGGGCACCCCCGTCTCTTAGCAAGCCTCTAGATGAGCACCCCACCCCCAGCCACACCTCCAGGGCGACCTTCTGCTGGAAGAGTGCAGAGAAGACCCACCTTTCTGTCCCCCTCCGTTCTCTTCTAGTCGTATTTCAGCTCTATGACCTGGATCGAGATGGAAAGATCTCCAGGCATGAGATGTTACAGGTTAGAAGAACCAAAGGACAAGGGATGTCCTTTGAAGTGAAAGGTTGTGGGGGGATGGGGCGGATGCCTGGTGAGTGGGGGTGCAGATGTGGGGGGGTATTAAGTGGGAATCCGTCACGGGGTGGGTTTAGTTGGAAAATGGGATGGGGAACAGTTGGGGGTGAGGTTGGAAATAGATCAGTGGTTCTTAATGGGGTGTGTGTGTGTGTGTGTGTGTGTGTGTGATTTTGCTTCCTAAATGCTGTTCCCAATATCTAGAGACATTTTTACTTGTCACAACTTGGGGAGTGGGCAGTAATACCAGCGTCTGGTGGGTAGAAGTCAAAAATGCTGCTGAATATCTTTCAATACAAAGGATAGACTCCTTTACCCCCATAAGGAGTTACCTGGCCCCAAATGTCAAGAGTGTCGAGATTCAGAAACTCTCAATAGATATGATGAAGTGGGGGAGGGGATGGAATGGGGAACGGGGGGAGGATGAGGTGGGGGAGAGGTGGAGGATGGGGGGAAGTTGGGTTATAAGATTTGGGGCTGGGTAATGAGTTTGGGTGTACTGTTCAAGTGAGTGAACCCAAACTCATTTTGGGTTGAGTGAACCAACCCAAAATGAGTTTACCCACCAAACTCATTACAAGTGAGTTCAAATAGACAAGTGGGGGTTCACATGGAGAAGCCATAGGGGACATTATTGGAGGATATGGTGGGGAGTGAAAACAATGGATGAGGGACAGATTACAAAATAGGTAATACCATTGCGGATGATGTGGGCGAGGTTTGGGGTATGGGGCTAGGGCCTCCTCTTTTTTTTTTTTTAATTTTTTTTTAAGATTTTATTTATTTATTTGATGGAGAGAAAGGCAGTGAGAGAGGGAACACAAGCAGGGGGAATGGGAGAGGGAGAAGCAGGGAGCCTGATGCAGGGGACTTGATTCCAGGACCCTGGGATCCTGACCTGAGCCGAAGGCAGATGCTTAACAGCTGAGCTACCCAGCCACCCCTAGGGCCTCCTCTTTATGGCTGTCCCCCTCCACGCCCCCCAGGTCCTCCGGCTGATGGTTGGAGTGCAGGTGACAGAAGAGCAGTTGGAGAGCATCACCGACCGCACGGTGCAGGAAGCGGATGAAGATGGGGATGGGGCTGTGTCCTTCCTGGAGTTCACCAAGGTCAGAATGCCCTTAGGCCTGGGGAGTTGACATCAGGAGTCCCTAGAACAGATGGACCTGGGACAGGAACTTGGAAGAAGGTGGGCAGAAAGACCAGGGTCGCCGAGGAAAGGTGGGGCTTTGGGGTTAGGGAGAAGAGGTTAGAAGCCTAGAGGACTGAGCTCCTGACTACCTCCCACCTCCCCCCACCAGTCCTTAGAGAAGATGGACATCGAGCAGAAAATGAGCATCCGGATCCTGAAGTGACCCCCTTTGTGCCTCTGGCTGGCTTACACGGGCCAGTTCACCCTGGGATTTGTCTTCAGCCCCCGACAGAGGCAGGGCCTCCATAAACTGTACTCTTGTGTCTATACTAAACTCCATTTAAGGCCAAGGAGAGAAAGCCGGAGGGGAGTGTACTAAATAAAGCCTAACTCATTTGATCTCAAATTAGTGAATCAGCCAGCAATCTTCTGCAAGCAATTGAAAACCCAACTTGCAGCAACTTCAGTTAAAAAGGGATTGGTAGGGGCTCATGGAATTAAAAAAGTTTGAAAAGTATCTTCAGAATGCTGGAAAAGTCTGGAAGGGTCTTCTGGCACAGTTAGTTCCAAAGGGCTCACACAATGCTATCAGGACTCAGTGATTCATTTCTCAATCAGCTTTCTTTTGTGTTGGCTTTATTCTCAGGAGGGCTCTATCCTCTTGGTGGAGCATGGCCACCAGCCCTCCTCCTCAAAGTGTCAAAAAGGGAGATTAGCAAGTGTTTGTACCAAACAGAGCTTCTCTTTGGTGACCTGAAGGATCGAGGAAGACTTGGGAAGGAAATAACTTTGCACCACGTGACTCAAGGATGTTATCTAAAGCCGAGAGGTTACTACCAGACACCAACCCATGTACATGAGCTGTGTGTTCCCTACACTGTGGGAACCCCAAGCTGAAGGGCACTGTGAACAAGAAGTCCTGGGTAGAGCTTTGCCTCCTGCTAGGACAGTTTGGAGGCAGCCAAAAGCGAGCTAGACATCCTGGTCCTCAGGCTGGCTGCTGGTGAGATTGGGACCGGCAAGAGGTTGGCCATGGAAATGGAGTCAACTCACAAGGTCGAGTCCAGGAAAAAGGAGCAGGGCGTTAGGACCGATGATTCATTGTAGAGCTGGAGGTATGAGTGGTCAGGGAGGGGCTGCAGGCAGCTAGAGGCTTGTGCTTGGGATCCTCCCTTGAGAGGAGCCTCCCAGAAGGGTGTGTGGCAGGCACTGGAGCTTTCCCGGCTGGTGCCACAAGGATGCTCTGAAGGGGTTTAACTGACCTGGACCCAAATACCATCTATATATCCTGAAGAAAAGATGGGAGTCCCTGAGGGAGCGCCTTTCCTCACCAAGGGGACTGACTGGGAGACAGTGTGTAGGGAGCCCTGGGAAGGGAAGCAAGTAGAAGGACCAGGTAGTGATGTGGGATAGACTTAATCATGACTACCATTGCCTCTTCTTAACTGATCCGGAAAACAGTGAAGAATCTTGAACTTGACTCTCAAATACAAGGAAACTCTGAGTCGTCCTCAGCCCCACCCAGCCAATACCAATAAAGAGAGGCAATATAGGGGCTTGGTTTCTGGTTAGAGACCTGCCCTGCAAATCAGTGTGGGTCAGTAGAAATGACTTGCGTTTTGGAGTTTTATTAGGCCTGCAATTGAATCTGCACCCTTCTAATTGGTTACTCACTGTACGCCCTTGGGTAAGATACCACTGCCCTTCCGTGTCTCGGTCTCTGTTATCTGTGAAACATATGCAAGCAGCCGCTCCCCAGCAACCCCCCAACTCTGCTTTACTTCAGCTGAGGCCCTTTGGCCCCATCTGTCAACTAGGACTCTGGTCTATATAAGTCAGGATTCTTCCCATTGTTAACTGGTTTATGAAAGATCAGGAATTTACTGGTTCATAAAACTGAAAGAAAAGTTCAAAGGTAGACCAGACAAAGGAGAGTCTCAAAAGCTTAGTAATACCATCAGAAATTAGTCTTCCCATTCCTCAGCTCTGCTCTCCTCGGTGTTGGTTTAATTCCTAAGCAGCAATCTCAATGAAGAGGGAGCCTCTCTTCCTGGACAGTCTGGCTCAATGTCCCAGAAGGGAACCTCAGCTTACTCACTGTAGCCATGTGGATGGGCCACTCTGATGACCAGGTCAGACCTGGTCATGTGCTCGCCGCAGCATCTGAAGAGCACAGTCTCACTTGGACAAATGTGTGTGTGTGTGTGTGTGTGTGTGTGCGCGCGCGCACGCGTGTGTGTGCTGCAGTATGTCTTTTCCCTAAAGGAAAATCAGAATGCTGTTGCAAAATCAACAAAAACTATATATGGGTTTGGGTTTTTCTTTTGTCTATAAATAAAAGAATTAGCAACTAACAGTGGCTTAAACAATAAAGACAATTATCTCCCATTATAAGATGTTTTTGGTGGTGGGCAGTCCTAGATCGCTGAGTCGTTCAACAATTTTATCAAGGATCCAAGATCTTTTATCCTTTCCTTTCTCAGTATATTCTCTTTAAATTCTCCAATCTTGTGGATAGCCCCTGGAACGTTTGTAACAGCAAGAGTTTATTTGCTTATGATCTGAGTGGTCAGACATCTTGCTCCCCGCGGCTACACGCCGCAGGACCCAGGCAGAAGGGGCAGCCCTGCCGGGGACATGCCAATCAAATGGGAGAATACAAAGCAAAAATTGTTGCAGGAAACAGATACGTTTAGGTATGCACCTGCCGTATGACTTGTCTCCTTGGATACCACTGGCCAAAGCAAGTCATGTTCCAGTCTGGGTTGACGGGGCAGGAAGGTTTACTACTTTCACATGGAATCACTGCCTTCCACATGACACTCTGGTTATCTGTTGCTGTGTCAGCAAATCACTCGAAGCGCAGCAGCTTAAAGCAACCACCATTTTATCAGAACCAGGGACTTTGTGGACCACGGGAACAGGGCAGGGTTCAGCCGGGCAATTCTGCTGCTGCCTGTGGTGTGGACTGAGGCTGTCCTGCGGTATACAGCTGGCAGACGGTCTGTAGGGTCTGATTTGACGTTAGGCAAAGGTCTGGGACCTTCACGGGGATACCTGGAAGGCTGGGCTCTCCAGCTGGCAACGTGAAGACTTCTCCCCCTGACAGTTCAGGGCTCCCACAGAGAATGTCCCAAGAGACAAGATGTGGGAAAGCCCAGGCCCGACACAGGCACATTACTTCTGCCGAAATGTGTCAGGACAAAACAATCATAGAGCCTACAAATGGAGGGAATACACAGTCCCTCTCTGGAGCAGAGAAGTATTAAAAATTGTGTGCCTATATTTTACTTACCACGTGGATTATGCAGATGCATAATCTTCCAGGGAAGAGAAGTAGACCTTTTTTCTATTTATTTTTTAAAAAAAGATTTTATTTATTTATTTGTCAGAGAGAGGGAGAGAAAGAGGAAAACAGGGTTGCTGCAGGCAGACGGAGAAGTAGGCTCCGCGCAGAGCAAGGAACTTGACCTGGGGACCTATCTTAGCAGCACGGGATCATGACCTGAGCCAAAGCCAGATGCTTCACCAACTGAGTCACCCAGGAGACCCGGGAAACAGACCTTTTAAAAAAGGAATTTGGGGGAAATGGCTGACGGGGATTAAGGAGGGCACTTGGGATGAACAGTAGCTGTTGTACGGAAGTTAATAATCAGTAAATTCTGCAGCAGAAACTAATATTACACTGTATGTTAAGTAACCGGAATTTAAATAAAAACTTGAAAAAAAAAATAAAGACTGAATTTTAAGACGGGCCTCACCCTTTTGCAATTCTCATTTATCATGAAATGATTTTTTTTTCCCCCTACAAAAATCTTTGTTCCATTCGGTCCACGTCAGGGGAGAGGGCTGGCCCCCAGCTCATAAAAAGGTTGCCTAGGGGCACCTGGGTGGCTCAGTGGGTTAAAGCCTCTGCCTTTGGCTCAGGTCATGATCTCAGGGTCCTGGGTTCAAGCCTCGCATCAGGCTCCCTGCTTAATGGGGAGTCTGCATCTCTCTCTCTCTCTGCTCATGCTCTCCCTCTCTCACTCAAATAAATAAATCTTAAAAAAAAAAAAGAGGGGCGCCTGGGTGACTCAGTGGGTTAAGCCGCTCAGTGGGTTAAAGCCTCTGCCTTCAGCTCAGGTCATGATCCCAGGGTCCTGGGATCGAGCCCCACATCAGGCTCTCTGCTCAGCAGGGAGCCTGCTTCCGCCTCTCTCTCTGCCTGCCTCTCCGCCTACTTGTGATCTCTGTCTGTCAAATAAATAAATAAAATCTTGAAAATAAAAAAGGAAATACGTACAAATATACACTAACACACATACCCAGCACAGTATAATATCATATTACATGTTTATATAGCAGACTCCCAAATCACATCATAAAATGATGTGATGAAATAATAAATGGCTTAGAAAAAAGACAAATTAATGCTAATATAATCTTGAGGTATCCAAGGCTTTTCTAAGAATACTCCCCAAAGAAAATATTAATAGTGTTAATTACTTGGGAATTTAAAATTTCTGTATCTCCAAAGCAACACTGAAAAATCTAAAGACAGGGGTGCCTGAGTGGCTTTAGCTGGTTAGATCTCCAACTCTTGATTTTGGCTCAAGTCATGATCTCAGGATCCTGAAATCTAGCCGGGGCAGGCTCTGTGCTCAGCAGGGAGTGCACTTAAGGATTCTTTCTCCCTCTTCCTCTGCCCCTCCCCCTGCTCACAAGCGTGCATGCTTGTGGGCTCTCTCTCTCCAATCAATCAATCAACCAATCTTTAAAGGAAAAAAGAAAAAGAAAAAGAAAAATGTAAAGAGAAAGGACAAACTGGAGAATTATTTGGCTCGTGTTTATCTGACAAGGAGTTAAAATCTTTTACATATAAAAAGGCTCTTTCACACCATTAGAAGAAGATGAACATCATAGAAGCAAGGATATGAACAAGAAATTTTTGAAAAGCAATATCCGAGAGCATGTAAAGACATCCAGCCTCTTGGCTCAGGTCATGATCCCAGGGTCCTGGGATCGAGCCCCACATCAAGCTCTCTGCTCAGCAGGGAACCTGCTCCCTCTTCTCTCTGCCTGCCTCTCTGCCTACTTGTGATCTCTGTCTGTCAAATAAATAAATAAAATCTTAAAAAAAAAAAAAAGATGTTCAGCCTCGATGCTAATTGGAACCATGATGCTTCTAAGGACCAGGTTTGGTTTTATAAATTAAATGCCTTAACAATGGCCATATTCTTTGATCTAGAGCTC
Organism: Mustela nigripes; assembly: GCF_022355385.1. Taxonomy (NCBI): domain Eukaryota; kingdom Metazoa; phylum Chordata; class Mammalia; order Carnivora; family Mustelidae; genus Mustela; species Mustela nigripes. The sequence goes on from NC_081567.1 coordinate 21,409,094, forward strand.
TCATTTCTAGGAATTTATCCTCAGTAAATAATTTGAATGTGTAGAAAGACTGACCTACCAGGTTGTGCACTTAAGTGTTATTTACAACAAAGGGAAAAACCCAAGTCAGTCAACTGTTTCACTGTGTAGGTGGTTACAGCTTTGGGGTGCAGCGCTAGGGGTCTCCTTTAAGGAAGGAACTTGTCCTTCAGCTGCATGGTGTGCTAGAGTTGACAGATTCTAACCAGAGGGATTTTGCTCATTTCTGGGGTTCCCTCTGGCCAATGCTTCCTCACCATTTTATGTTTCCAGGTGTCACACCCAGTAAACCTCTGTGCTCCTAACTCCATCTCAGTGTCTGCTTCCCAGAGAGCCCAGTCAGTGGGTCAGAGATCAGTTACCATCCGATCAGAGAAGCAGAACCACTAAGGGTGACATGGAGAAGAGATTTATTGTGGGAGCAGGGAGTCAGTGGAAGGGTAACCACTGGGCAAGGTGGTGGCTTTTCTGAATCTGGTGTTGGGTATGAAGTCAACAGGGTCAGCGGTTGGGAAGGAAAGGTCCATATGTTGTGGGGAAATCATGAGGACAGCACGGAACTTACAAGGACAAACTGGAATCTGCATGTGTTACTGCCTCCAACCTTGATGATTGTGGGAGACTGTCAAATAAATAAATAGAATAAATAGAACTACCCTATGACCCAGCAATTGCACTACTGGGTATTTACCCTAAAGATACAAACGTAGTGATCCGAAGGGGCACGTGCACCCGAATGTTTATAGCAGCAATGTCCACAATACCCAAACTATGGAAAGAACCTAGATGTCCATCAACAGATGAATGGATCAAGAAGATGTGGTATATATACACAATGGAATACTATGCAGCCATCAAAAGAAATGAAATCTTACCATTTGTGACGACGTGGATGGAACTAGAGCGTATCATGCTTAGCGAAGTAAGTCAAGCAGAGAAAGACAACTATCATATGATCTCCCTGATATGAGGAAGTGGTAATGCAACATGGGGGCTTAAGTGGGTACGAGAAGAATCAATGAAACAAGATGGGATTGGGAGGGAGACAAACCATAAGTGACTCTTAATCTCACAAAACAAACTGAGGGTTGCTGGGGGGGGGGGAGGGGGGGAGGGGGGGTGGGGTTATGGACATTGGGGAGGGTATGTGCTTTGGTGAGTGCTGTGAAGTGTGTAAACCTGGCGATTCACAGACCTGTACCCCTGGGGATAAAAATATATTATATGTTTATAAAAAATAAGAAATTAAAAAAAAAATAAGGAGAGGAGAGGACCCAAGGAGACTTTGGGGTTTTTAACGGTTTAACCTCTTAGAACATTTGTCTTTATATGTTTATGTTGATTTTTACACATGTTCTCATATGAGTCATGCTGTACATACTGTCTGTCAATGACAATAAGCACTCTCTAGGGGCACCTGGGTGGCTCAGTGGGTTAAAGCCTCTGCCTTCAACTCAGGTCATGATCTCAGGGTCCTGAAATCGAGCCCCGCATCGGGCTCTCTGCTCAGCAGGGAGCCTATTTCCTCCACTCTCTGCCTGCTTCTCTGCCTACTTGTGATCCCTCTCTGTCAAATAAATAAATAAAGTCTTTAAAAAAAAATAAGTACTCTCTACAACATCATTTTAAGCAGATAAATACCATCTTATGTGTCATATTAATCTTCATTAATGTGTCATATTAATCTTCACCAGTCCCATTGTGGTGGCTTCATTCTGCTTCCACTTAGGTAAGCTGGGATTCCGTTTCTAATTCCCTTCCCTCATTGGTCCTGAGCAAGATATGGGCAAGCTTTGACAACTGGAAGTGAAGAGACAGCCATTTGTATGCTCTGAAGGTCAGCATAGGGTACCACTGCCAGTCACATACTTGGAAGCCAGGCCTGCACCAGCCCCAGTCACTGGGTGTTCCATTGACATTGTCGCAAATGGCAAGATTTCATTTCTTTTGATGGATGCATAGTATTCGATTGTGTATATATACCACAACTTCTTTATTCATTCATCTTTTGATAAATGCCCATTTCTTGATTGGATTATATGGTCCTTCATCCATTTTGAGTCTATTTTTGTGTGTGGTGTAGGGAATGGTCCAATTTCATTTTTCTGCATGTGGCCGTCCAATTTTCCCAACACCATTTATTGAAGAGGCTGTCTTTTTTCCATTGCTTTGTCGAAGATTCGTTGACCGTAGATTTAAGGGACTATTTATGGGCTCTCTATTCTGTTCCATTGATCTATATGTCTGTTTTTGTGCCAGTACCATGCTGTCTTGATGATGACAGCTTTGTAATAGAGCTCGAAGTCCGGAATTGTGATGCCACCAACCTTGGCTTTCTTTTTCAATATTTCTTTGGCTATTCGAGGTCTTTTCTGGTTCCACATAAATTTTAGGATTATTTGTTCCATTTCTTTGAAAAAGATGGATGGTACTTTGATAGGAATTGCATTAAATGTGTAGATTGCTTTAGGTAGCATAGGCATTTTCACAATATTTGTTCTTCCAATCCAGGAGCATGGAACATTTTTCCATTTCTTTGTGTCTTCCTCAATTTCTTTCATGAGTACTTTATAGTTTTCTGAGTATATATTCTTAGCCTCTTTGGTTAGGTTTATTCCTAGGTATCTTATGGTTTTGGGTGCAATTGTAAATGGGATTGACTCCTTAATTTCTCTTTCTTCTGTCTTGTTGTTGGTGTAGAGAAATGCAACTGATTTCTGTGCATTGATTTTATATCCTGACACTTTACTGAATTCCTGTACAAGTTCTAACAGTTTTGGAGTGGAGTCTTTTGGGTTTTCCTTATATAGTATCATATCATCTGCCAAGAGTGATAGTTTGACCTCTTCTTTGCTGATTTGGATGCCTTTAATTTCCTTTTGTTGTCTGATTGCTGAGGCTAGGACTTCTAGTACTATGTTGAATAGCAGTGGTGATAATGGACATCCCTGCCGTGTTCCTGACCTTAGTGGAAAGGCTTTCAGTTTTTCTCCATTGAGAATGATATTGGTGGTGGGTTTTTCATAGATGGCTTTGATGATATTGAGGTATGTGCCCTCTATCCCTGCACTTTGAAGAGTTTTGATCAGGAAGGGATGCTGTACTTTGTCAAATGCTTTTTCAGCATCTATTGAGAGAATTATATGGTTCTTGTTCTTTCTTTGATTGATGTGTTGTATCACACTGATTGATTTGCGGATGTTGAACCAACCTTGCAGCCCTGGAATAAATCCCACTTGGTCATGGTATATAATCCTTATAATGCACTGTTGAATCCTATTGGCTAGTATTTTGGTGAGAATTTTTGCATCTGTGTTCATCAAGGATATTAGTCTATAGCTCTCTTTTTTGATGGGATCCTTGTCTGGATTTGGGATCAAGGTGATTCTGGCCTCATAAAATGAGTTTGGAAGTTTTCCTTCCATTTCAATTTTTTGGAACAGTTTCAGGAGAATAGGAGTTAGTTCTTCTTTAAATGTTTGGTAGAATTCCCCCGGGAAGCCATCTGGCCCTGGGCTTTTGTTTGTTTGGAGATTTTTGATGACTGTTTCAATCTTCTTACTGGTTATGGGTCTGTTCAGGCTTTCAATTTCTTCCTAGTTCAGTTGTGGTAATTTATATGTTTCTAGGAATGCATCCATTTCTTCCAGATTGTCCAATTTGTTGGCATAAAGTTGCTCATAGTATGTTCTTATAACTGTCTGTATTTCTTTGGTGTTAGTTGTGATCTCTCCTCTTTCGTTCATGATTTTATTTATTTGGGTCCTTTCTCTTTTCTTTTGGATAAGTCTGGCCAGGGGTTTATCAATGTTATTAATTCTTTCAAAGAACCAGCTCCTAGTTTTGTTGATTTGTTCTATTGGTTTTTTGGTTTCTATTTCATTGATTTCTGCTCTGATCTTTATGATTTCTTTTCTCCTGCTGGGTTTAGGGTTTCTTTCTTGTTCTTTCTCCAGCTCCTTTAGGTGTAGGATTAGGTTGTGTACCTGAGACCTTTATTATTTCTTGAGAAAGGCTTGTATCATTATATATTTTCATCTCAGGACTGCCTTTGTTGTGTCCCACAGATTTTGAACCGTTGTGTTTTCATTATCATTTGTTTCCATGAATTTTTTCAATTCTTCTTTAATTTCCTGGTTGACCCATTCATTCTTTAGAAGGATGCTGTTTAGTCTCCATGTATTTGGGTTCTTTCCAAACTTCCTCTTGTGGTTGAGTTCTAGCTTCAGAGCACTGTGGTCTGAAAATATGCAGGGAATGATCCCAATCTTTTGATACCGGTTGAGTCCTTATTTAGGATCGAGGATGTGATCTATTCTGGAGAATGTTCCATGTGCACTAGAGAAGGATGTGTATTCTGTTGCTTTGGGATGAAATGTTCTGAATATATCTGTGATGTCCATCTAGTCCAGTGTGTCACTTAAGGCCTTTATTTCCTTGTTCATCTTTGCTTGGATGATCTGTCCATTTCAGTGAGGGGAGTGTTAAAGTCCCCTACTATTATTGTATTATTGTTGATGTGTTTCTTTGATTTTGTTATTAATTGGTTTATATAGTTGGCTGCTCCCACGTTAGGGGTATAGACATTTAAAATTGTTAGATCTTCTTGCTGGACAGACCCTTTGAGTATGATAAAGTGTCCTTCCTCATCTCTTATTATAGTCTTTGGCTTAAAGTCTAATTGATCTGATATAAGGATTGCCACTCCTGCTTTCTTCTGATGTCCATTAGCATGGTAAATTCTTTTCCACCCCGTCACTTTAAATCTGGAGGTGTCTTCGGGTTTAAAATGAGTTTCTTGTAGGCAACATATAGATGGTTTTTTTTTTTTTTTATCCATTCTGATACCCTGTTCTTTTGATTGGGGCATTTATCCCATTAACATTCAGGGTAACTGTTGAGAGATATGAATTTAGTGCCATTGTATTGCCTGTAAGGTGACTGTTACTGGATATTGTCTCTGTTCCTTTCTGACCTACCACTTGTAGGCTCTCTCTTTGCTTAGAGGACCCCTTTCACTATTTCCTGTAGAGCTGGTTTGGTGTTTGCAAATTCTTTCAGTTTTTCTTTGTCCTGGAAGCTTTTAATCTCTCCTTCTATTTTCAATGATAGCCTAGCTGGATATAGTATTCTTGGCTGCATATTTTTCTCATTTAGTGCTCTGAATATATCATGCCAGCTCTTTCTGGCCTGCCAGGTGTCTGTGGATAAGTCTGCTGCCAATCTAATATTTTTACCATTGTATGTTACAGACTTCTTTTCCCGGGCTGCTTTCAGGATTTTCTCTTTGTCACTAAGACTTGCAAATTTTACTATTAGATGATGGGGTGTGGGCCTATTCTTATTGATTTTGAGGGGCGTTCTCTGCACCTCCTGAATTTTGATGCTTGTTCCCTTTGCCACATTGGGGAGATTCTCCCCAATAATTCTCTCCAGTATACCTTCTGCTCCCCTCTCTCTTTCTTCTTTTTCTGGAATCCCAATTATTATAATGTTGTTTCATCTTATGGTGTCACTTATCCCTCGCCTTCTCCCCTCGTGGTCCTGGTGTTGTTTGTCCCTCTTTTACTCAGCTTCTTTATTCTCTGTCATTTGGTCTTCTATATCGCTAATTCTTTCTTCTGTCTCATTTATCCTAGCAGTGAGAGCCTCCATTTTTGATTGCACCTCATTAATAGCTTTTTTGATTTCAACTTGGTTAGATTTTAGTTCTTTTATTTCTCCAGAAATGGATTTTATATCTGTCAAGAGGGTTTCTCTAATATCTTCCATGCCTTTTTCAAGCCCAGCTAGAACCTTGAGAATTGTCATTCTGAACTGTAGATCTGACATGTTACCAATGTCTGTATTGATTAGGTCCCTAGCCTTTGGTACTGCCTCTTGTTCTTTTTTTTGTGGTGAATTTTTCCGCCTTGTCATTTTGTCCAGATAAGAGTATATGAAGGAGCAAGTAAAATACTAAATAGGTGGCAACAACCCCAGGAAAATATGCTTTAACCAAATCAGAAGAGATCCAAATCATGAGGGGGAAGAAAGGGGATAGAACGAGGTGCAGAAAGTAAAAAGAATGAAAAGAATTAAAAAAAGAAAACGAATAAAGAAAGTATAAAAGGGAAAAATATATATATATTAGATAAACTAGTTAAAAAATGTTAAAAAAGGAAAGGGCAAAAGTTTAAAAAAATTTAGCAGAGGAAGAGAGAAAAAAAATGAAAAAGAAAAAAAATTAAATTAACTGCAAGACTAAAGAATCACAGGGAGAAAGCCATGAGTTCTGTGCTTTGCTTTCTCCTCCTCTGGAATTCTGCTGCTCTCCTTGGTATTGAAACCGCACTCCTTGGTAGGTGAACTTGGTCTGGGCTGGATTTCTTGTTGATCTTCTGGGGGAGGGGCCTGGTGTAGTGATTGTCAAGTGTCTTTGCCCCAGGCGGAATCACACCGCCCTGACCAGTAATCCGCTTGGGTTTGCTTTCAGGAGCTTTTGTTCCCTGAGCGCTTTCCGTAGAGTTCCGGAGGACGGGAATACAAATGGCGGCCTCCTGGTCTCCAGCCGGAGGAGCCGAGAGCCCGGGCCCCACTCCTCAGTGCGCCCTCAGAGAACCGCGCCCAGTCACTCCCGTCTGCCTGACCTCCGGCCGCGCTCCGAGCTCACGGAGCCTGCGACTGGTTCAAGGTAATCCCGAGCTGGGAGCTCACTCCTCAGCTCTGTCTCTGTAGCCAGCTTCCTTGTTCTAATACCCGCAAGCTCTGCGACACTCAGACACCCCCGACCCTTCTGTGACCCTGCGGGACCTGAGGCCACGCTGACCCCGCGTGGGCTTCACCCCGGTTTAGCCTCTGGAGCGATGTCCCTCAGTGGAACAGACTTTTTTTAAACATTTTTTTTTTTTAAGATTTTATTTATTTATCAGAGGGAGAGAGCAAGCACAGGCAGACAGAATGGCAGGCAGAGGCAGAGGGAGAAGCAGGCTCCCGGCTGAGCAAGGAGCCCGACGTGGGACTCGATCCCAGGACGCTGGGATCACGACCCGAGCCGAAGGCAGCCGCTCAACCAACTGAGCCACCCAGGCGTCCCTGGAACAGACTTTTAATAGTCCCGATTTTGTGCTCCATTGCTCTGCCGCTTGCCTGGAGCCGGCCCCTCCCCCCGGGGTCTATCTTCCCATCTCTTTGGATTCACTTCTCCGCCGGTCCTACTTTTCACAAAGTGGTTGTTTTTCTGTTTCTAGAATTGCTGTTCTTCTCTTCGATCTGCCGATGGATTTGCAGGTGTTTGCAATCTTTAGATAAGCTATCTAGCTGATCTCCGGCTAGCTGAAGTAGTCTCAGCCTGCTACTTCTCCGCCATCTTGACTCCTCCCCCTCCTCTTCTTTGAACTCTTAAATAGTTTCACACATTTACGATGTCTAAGTATTTTTGTATTGTTTTAGAATGATCTCTCTTTTTTAAAAAAAAATTAAAATTATTTATTTATTTATTTGAGAGAGTGAGGGAGAGAGAGAGAGAGAGCAGGGGGAGGAGCAGAGGGAGAGGGACAGACTCCCTGTTGAGCATGGAGCCCAATGCAGGGCTCAGTCTCATGACCTTGAGATCACGACCTGAGCTAAAATCAAGAGACATACAAATGGCCAACAGATACATGAAAAAGTGTTCATTATCATTAGCCATCAGAGAAATTCAAATCAAAACCACATTAGATACCACATTATACCAGTTGGAATGGCCAAAATGAACTGAACAGGAAACAACTAGTGTTGGAGAGGATGTGGAGTAGGGGAACCCTCTTACACTATTGGTGGGAATGCAAGTTGGTGCAGGCAGTGGAAAACAGTGTGGAGATTCCTTAAGAAACTAAAAATACAGCTACCCTATGACCCTGCAATTGCACTACTGGGTATTTACTCAGGTAGGGAAAAGAAGGGCCACCTGTACCCCAGTGTTCACGGCACAATGGCCATGGTCGCCAAACTGTGGGAAGAGCCAAGATGCCCTTCAACAGACAAATGGATAAAGAAGGCATGGTCCATATATACAATGAGTATTATGCTTCCATCAGAAATGATGAACACCCAACGTTTGTATCAACATGGTTGGGACTGGAGGAGATTATGCTGAGTGAAATAAGTCAAGCAGAGAGAGACAATTATCATATGGTTTCACTTACTTGTGGAGCATAAGGAATAACACGGAGGACATTGGGTGAAGGACAGGAGAAGTGAGTTGACGTAAATCGGAGGGAGAGATGAACCATGAGAGACTGTGGACTCTGAGAAACAAACCGAAGGTTGGGGAGGGGAGAAGAGTGGGGTTTGGGGAGAGCCTGGTGGTGGGTATTAAGGAGGGCACGTATTGCATGGAGCACTGGGTGTGGTGCATAAACAATGAATCTTGGAACACTGAAGAAATAAAAATTAAAAAAAAAAAAAAAAAGAGCCAAACACTTAATGGACAGAGCCACCTAGGTACCACTTGAAATTTCTCTTTCAGTGATGACCAAAGCTTTCTAATAGCATTGCTCTAAACTACACTATTTGAAATGTTATATATATATATACTTTACTAAATTGTAAGTATAGAGTCATAATAGTTACAGTTACTGCTCATTGGACGAAGCCCTCCACAAGCATGATGTCATTTAATTCTTTTTTTTTTTTTAGATATTTTATTTATTTATTTGACAGACAGGATCACAAGCATGCAGAGAGGCAGGCAGAAAGAGAGAGAGAGGAGGAAGCAGGCTCCCCGCAGAGCAGAGAGCCCGATGTGGGGCTCGACCCCAGGACCCCGAGACCATGACCCGAACCGAAGGCAGAGGCCTAACACACTGAGCCACCTAAGCGCCCCATGTCATTTAATTCTTACGCTAAACCTATGAGTTAGGTATTTTTATTAACTCTGTGTTATGGATGTGAAGTCCTATTCTCAAGATCATGTATCTAGTAAATCATGAAATCCATGGTTCTTGCCCTTAAATCATTAAGCCGGTTAGTCTGTTGAGAAATTGTTGGTTTCCAGTCACATAGGCATCTCTTTGCATTAAACATCCTCCTTGATTTTCTTCCAATTTTATGTGTGAAATCTCCTAATTCTCCCTCAGGGTATACTCATTTGATATCGATAAGGTTCAGGACAGGCTGCCCCCAAATATGCCACTTGGGCATATTAATTATTTTGAATTGAAGTTATTTAAGAAACAGCTGGTGCCAGAAGGACACCCGGGTCTTCCTCTATCCCCGGAGAGCAGGAGGGTATTCCCTGCCCTGTACCTGGAGGAGAGAGGCGTCCTTATCGCCAGACACAGGGCGACAAGGCAGTAGAAACATTCTTTTTTTTTTTTTTTTAAAGATTTTATTTATTTATTTGAGAGAAAGACAGTGAGAGAGAGCATGAGCGAGGAGAAGGTCAGAGGGAGAAGCAGACTCCCATGGAGCTGGGAGCCCGATGCGGGACTCCATCCCGGGACTCCAGGATCATGACCTGAGCTGAAGGCAGTCGTCCAACCAACTGAGCCACCCAGGCGCCCCAGTAGAAACATTCTTATTATTTCTTCATTAATTGGCTTACCCCAAGCCCAAACCACTTTGCGTAGTGTAAGTCAACAAAACCTATTGTTTCTTTGTCTGAAAAGAACCACACTGCCTGTTTTGGTTATTTCTTTGAGTCTCATATTATCACATGATCTCTTGGCCGTATAAAATTACATTTGTTTTTCTCCTATTAATCTATTTTATATCAACTTAATATTAGACCAAAGAACTTAGAAATGAAGAAAGGAAAAGCCGTCCTTCCCTACAGTACTTAAGAGACCTGCTTGTCCCTTCCCAGCACAAGTTGTGGGATACCGAAACCCCTACCAGTCTCTCTCCTGACCCTGAGCAGTATTTTCAGACTCCATCTCAAATGATTACTTCATTAACTATTAATATTCATTAACACTGATAAGCCAAGCAGATATAACCAAGCCCACTGTCATAGAGCTCCTCTTCTGGAAGACAATACCGAAAGTAAATACACACAAAAAGTGAAGTTCAAATACAGATTGAGTGCCGAAAGAAGTAAAAGCAGGGTGACTTTATAGGCAGTGACTGAGACTGGGGTGCGGCCAGTTTAGATAAGACGGTTGTTGAAGGAGGTGCTATTTGAGGTGGGACCTGAAGGCTGAGATCAAGTCTGCCATGCAGTGGTCAGCAGGAAAAACATTCCAGCCAGAAAGAATAGCAAGTACAAAGGGCCTGAGGTGGGAACAGAAAGTATTCAGTAAGTGAGGAGAGAGTTAAAAGAGATATTGAAAGAGGTGGAGACTTTATTACATAGGTCAGTATACATTTTGGGTTTTATTCTAGGAAGCACAGGAAGGCATCGGAGAGTTTTAAAGGCGGGCAATTTATGACATTTTGTAAAATTTAAATTTGTCACTTTGGTTGCTGTGTGGAGAATGGATTAGGAGGGAGCGGAGTAGAAGTGGGGTTTGACAGTTCCTTAGTACTTAAGCAGAATTGCCATATGACCCAGCAGTTCCAACCCTAGGTAATATTGACCTTAAAAATAAAAATTTATAGATGGTGCCTGGCTGGCTCAGTCTGTAGAGCCTGTGACTCTTGATCTCAGGGTTGTGAGTTCAAGCCCCAGGTTGGGTGTGGGGGGATTACTTAAATAAACAAATAGATCTTCAAATACTGAAAGTTTATTTTATCAGCAAAAATGGGTTTATTCGGGAATAGGAGGGAATTACAATTCAGGACAAGCAAGCTCTGGCCAAAAACGTAGACCAGTCCAACGCACAGAGGAGCCGAAGAATGTTATTTTTACAGAGGAAGCTGGGTGGGATTGTGCTCTCGGGAGGTTGCTTGGAGAAAAGCGGGAGGTCAGGGTGGTGGCATTTCCTCACTCACTACGTCGCAGGGGTGGTTGATGTCTCACAGGAGATGCACTGTCCATCTTTTCCTGTTGGGGACTGTAGCTGATGATTCTTTCCCGGTGAAAGTTCTGCTTTTGGGGTCTGTAATTGACGCTCCTTCCTGTGGCTGATGGTTTGTGGTACGGTGTGAAAGCTCCCCCTTCTAGTCTCCCAGCTTCAAAGGTGAGAAGTGTGGAAACAGGCCACAACAGGGACAACCTTGAAGACACAAAGCTGAGTGAAAGGAGCCATCCTGAAAAGGCTAGAGATTATATAATTCCTTCTGGAATAGGTAAATGCATCGGGACAGGGAAGCAGAGTCATGGCTGGAGGCAGGAGGGAATGTTTGTTTGTTTGTTTTTCTGTCTTTTTTTTTTTTTAAAGATTTTATTTATCCCATTGAGACAGAGCAGGAGCATGGGGAGGAGCAGAGGGAGAAGCTGACTCCCCACGGAGCAGGGAGCCCGACTCGGGTCTTGATCCCAGAACCCACAGACTATGACCTGAGCTGAAGGCAAACACTTAGACTGAGGCACCCAGGTGCCTCTAGGGAATTGGCTTGGACTGCTTCATCGATATGAGGTTTCCATTTCCATGCTGTCATTCCACGATGAGAAAAGTTCTGTAGCTAGTTAGTGGTGGTTACACAACATTGCAAATGCATCTAAGGCCATTGAATTGTCAACGTTAAAGTGGTTAAAATGGCCAATAAACTGTTATGTGTATTTTACCACCATCACAGTTATGATAATGATGATGATGAATTACCCCAAGTTTTATGAAAAATGCAGCTTCCCAGGTCTTCTCTAGAGCTGATGATTTCCCCGGTCTGGGGACTCGAAGGGACATGTCATTAAGAAAAAGAAGAAAAAGAGTGGAAGTAGGAAGACCAGGTAGGCAGTGGGGTGGCTTAGACTAGGAAGGGGACAATAGAGGTTAAGTTGAGAAATGATTGGGATCGGGTAACTCTGTCTCAGTTGGTAGAACGTGCAGCTCTTCATCTCAGGGTCATGAGCTCGTGTCCCACGTTCAGTGTAGGGGTTACTTAAAAATAAAACAAGGAGAAAGGCATGGGACCCATTTTGAGGGTACAGTCCACAAAACATGCTCAAGGTTTGAATGGGAGGTAATAAGGTAAAAGGAGATTCTAAGGTGGCTCATGGGTTTTTGGCTTGAGCATCCGGTTGGAGGATGGTGCCGTTTCTAAAGCTCAGAGATCCTAGGGAGGAAATACATTTGGAAAATAAAGAGTTTTGTGCAAAGGGTATCTTTTCTTGGAGAGAGAGCCTGTGGCAGAGACAGCTAGATGTCTCTTATTGCCCATCCATTTTCCCTTTCTTTAATTATAGAATGCTGATTTTATTTGGAGTAGCAGAGCGCTTAGCTAAGTTTCCTTTGCAGTTAAGGATGGCCAATGAGCTATATAAGCAGGTCTTTAAAGCTCTTTATAGAGGAATATTCAGGGGGAGAGAACATCCCACTCGTCTCTTCCTCGTCTGCTTGCTTAGGGTACGAGCGCCATAGCCATAATGTGAACTTGAACAACCTTCACCTTGAGGTTTGAAGTTTCCTGCCAAGAATCAGAGAAGGTGCTTGAATCCCAAATAACTTTGTGGAGGTGCCATACCAGCTCTAGCCTTTTAGGTCTGAGAATAAACCCTAAATTGTTTAATCCATGGTAATTGGATCTCTTACTAGAAGCTGAATACAGTTTCATTTTGATACTATGTCAATTATATATATATATTTCCCTTGAGTTTCCAAAGTCCGCCTTTCAATTCCCATCCTCCTCGAAGGCACACATCGAAGGAGTGCCTAAAACTAGTTTATTCCTAGCATGTAAATCCAGTGGATTAAAAAAATGTTTTCTAAACCTGCTTTGGGTCCAATTATCCCTAATCACCATTGTGTCAGTAATATAAAATAAGCATTTGTATTTTTTGTGCAGTCTCCTAAGTTTGGACATTTTAAGCATTATGCTTTGGACATCAGTGAAAAGTGATAACATTGAAGAGGTTGATTTCAGTTCTCAGGGTACCAAGCATTATACTGGTTTCTGTCCCACAGCTGAGAACATAAGTCCTTCAGTGCATGTGGAAACATTGTTGAGTTCTCTAGATAGACACCTCACACTCATAATGGAGAGTCTGGTACAGACTGGACATTGCGTTATTATTTTTTTTTTGAACCTCTAAAAATAGCCATTTGAAAAATGACAAGGGATACATGTATTTACTTTGATGGAGAACCCCCGAGAAACCGTTGATGCTGATGACTTCTGAGCAGTGGGAATGGAGGTCAGGGAAGGGGGTGGGAGACTTTTGCTTTCCAGAGGACACCTTTAAAAACATTTTTTTTTTAAAGATTTTATTTATTTATTTGACAGACAGAGATCACAAGTAGGCAGAGAGGCAGGCAGGGAGAGAGGAGGAAGCAGGCTCCCCGCTGAGCAGAGAGCCCAATGCGGGACTTGATCCCAGGACCCCGAGATCATGACCTGAGCCGAAGGCAGCGGCCTAACCCACTGAGCCACCCAGGC
>NC_081567.1:21422648-21511089 GCF_022355385.1 Mustela nigripes
AGCGAGGAGGAAGCAGGCTCCCCGCTGAGCAGAGAGCCCAATGCGGGACTTGATCCCAGGACCCCGAGATCATGACCTGAGCCGAAGGCAGCGGCCTAACCCACTGAGCCACCCAGGCGCCCAAAACATTTTTTTACTACCATGGGTTTCATGGTAGTAAATTTCTAGAACCCAGGCTGTGATGGTTCAAATTCCATTTTACCACTTACTGGTTCAGTGTCCCTTGGGAAGTTTATAATATTTATCAAACACTTATATTACGATTAACGTGTGCCAAACACAGTTCCGAGCACTTTTTAATTTATTATTATTAAAGTATAAATGACATACAAAGTTACATTAGTTTCAGGTGTACAACATAGTTACTCAGCAGGTCTCTGGGTTATCCTGTGCTCATAAACGTAGCTGCTCTCTGTCAACTGTACATTATTTTGAAACCATTGACGATCTTCCCTATGGTGTACCTTCCCGGGAAGCCTGGACCTCCCCCGCCTCTTCACCCATTTTGCCCATCCTGGCCCCCTCCTCCCCTCTGGCAGCTGTGGCTATTTTGGGGTTTGTTTTCCCTTTCTGAGAACTTTTAGGAGGCACTGTAGGTGGCAATTAAGCCTGTGGATTCGAGAACCAGACTCCCTGGGTTCACCTCTGTGACTCTAGTGACTCTAGGAAATCTATTTAATCTCTTTAGGACTCAGTTTCCTCATCTGTGAAGTGGGGGTGATAATAGCACCTACCTCACACAGTTATGCTAAGAAACTGCCCTATCCTGCTGATGTCACTCCATCTTGGTCGGGTCAGTATTCTAGACCATTTCTGGAGGAGGGTCTAGAGCAGGAGTCGGCAAGCTTTATCTGAAAAGAAAGAGATAGTAAATATTTTTGGCTGTGTGGGCTGTAAAGTTTCTACCACAGCTACTCAGCTGTGCCGCTGTGGTGCAAAGTCACCTCAGATACAATGTAAATGAACGAGCACTGATGTGTTCCAATCAAACTGTATTTACACGGTAGCAGGTAGCTTGGGCTCATCGAGCGCGGGCTGACGTGACGAAGACACTGTAAAAATTAATAAAGGAAAAACTTGTTATAGTCAAGAGGCTGTAGAAAGGGGAGCCACCCATACCACTTAATGCCGACTACAGGTAGAATGGTCAGTGGAAGACCCCAGTAGAAGAATATGCCCTTAAGAATGGTCCACTTCAGGGGCACCTGGGTGGCTCAGTGGGTTAAAGCCTCTGCCTTCGGCTCAGGTCATGATCCCAGGGTCCTGGGAACGAGCCCCGCATCGGGCTCTCTGCTCAGCAGGGAGCCTGCTTCCTCCTCTCTCTGCCTGCCTCTCTGCCTACTTGTGATCTCTCTCTCTGTCAAATAAATAAATAAAATCTTAAAAAAAAAAAAAAAGAAAAGAATGGTCCGCTTCAGGCCCCAACAGGGAAAAGGTGCATACTGCATCTCCTACAAGAAATGGACCACCCCTGGGAGTCAGTCAATGAGAAAAATTCTTGCTTTTCTCCATTGGAATTTATTTTATTTTATTTTTTAAAAGATTTTATTTATTTATTTGACAGACAGAGATAACAAGCAGGCAGAGAGGCAGGCAGAGAGAGAGAGAGAGGAGGAAGCAGGCTCCCTGCAGAGCAGAGAGCAGAGAGCCAGATATGAGGCTCGATCCCAGGACCCTGAGACCATGACCTGAGCTGAAGGCAGAGGCTTAACCCACTGAGCCACCCAGGCGCCCCCAAATAACTGACAGTTTTATTTTCAAGGTGAACATAATTCCCATTCTCTCCCTTTTGTGCTCATTCTGGGAGATCCCACTCACGGATCTAGAGACACCCCCTAGTGGACGCATCTCAGACTAGGAAGTCGAGCCACCGCATAAACGCTGCACACTGCCCTGAGTGGGTCCAACAATTCCATTGTATAAAACGCGGGCTTGCATATTGCAGAGTTAATGAGGTAACTTGAATTAACCTTCTGTGATGATGGGAGCCAAGCGGCAATCATGTCATACCTGAATTTGCAGTAGTATGGGTCACGTGTTCACAGAACTTTACTGTACTTACATCTCTGGGGAAAATGCTTAACTCTTTGTCTTATTTTAATATAAAGGAAACAACAGTGCCACGGCACTTTTATTCATTAATTCTAGGTCCAATGACCTGCTGGGATGCAAAGATGAAAGTTACAATCTTACTCTTAAGAACCCCAGGAAGCAAGCAATTGATATGCAGCGTTACCTGTGTCACTGTGAAGTCCTTTTTGACACTGGAGCTAGCAAAGACTGAGAACCAAAATAAAAGATACAATGGATGCTTGTTAAGAGGTGATGAAAAGGGCACTATGTAGATTTCTTTTTTATTTTTTTTTAAGATTTTATTTATTTATTTATTTATTTGACAGAGAGAGAGAGAGAGATCACAAGTAGGCAGAGAGGCAGTCAGAGAGAGAGGAGGAAGCAGGCCCCCCCACCCCCAGCAGAGAGCCCCATGTGGGGCTCCATCCCAGGACCCTGAGATCATGACCTGAGCCCAAGGCAGAGGCTTAACCCACTGAGCCCCCCTGGCGCCCCCCTCTTAAAAATTCTTGGTGGGGCACCGCTCTTGGTATCGTACTTCCACCCGCGTGAAGACCACCCCTCCTGAGCAGTTACTCGGACGAGTCACCTCCACTGTCTGTTCTTCATGACTCTCAATCCGTTCTGTGTCTTCAGCCCATGGGACCCTCCATCTGCCATCAGCAATGCCCAGCTCCTTCTTTCCTCCTTCCGTTGTCAGGGGCTACTGGTCCCTTCTTCCAACATTATGCTAGTGTGAGTTAGCATATAGCTATTTTAACTTATTTTCTTCATTGAAAATCTCAGCTGCGTTAATGCTTCTTGTAAAAACGGAAAACAATTCAGAAGCGTGTATAGGAAAACGTGAGAGCCCTTCCTTCCCTCCACTCATCCTGCTCCCTGAACATGACCACCGTGAATAGTTTTGCGTTCATCCTTCTGGAAGTCTTTTTCAAAATGCAATACAGACTAATGGATGTTTACTACAAATGTGCATGATTTATAGAAAATGGTGGATTAAGGTGGATTCCCACAGCTCTGGGAATGGGGCTGATTCCATCTGTATCTTGTACGATTAGGCAGCATGAGAACATGACCCAAGTTGTTAAAACTTCACTCCTCCTAGGCTTCCTGGGGACCCCTTTCTGGCTGCTGCTTTTTGTTTCCTTTGGGATCCTCTCTCTTCTGCCCCTTCCCTAAAGGCTGGTGTTCTTTGGGGCTCTGGTTGATGGATCACAGGCTATATCTTCCTTCTTCAGACTTGCAAACCCTCATGTGTTACTGAAATGTGTGCAGAGTTAAAACTGAACAGGAACCAATCATTACCAGAAGTCAAAGTAGGATGTACTAGTAAATTCTGGCCTCATTCCAGTCAGGGTCAGTATCCATGCAGAAGACGACCCGTCCAAGCATTACTGCTGCCACTACTACCACTGGCGTCCTGATTGCCTAAAAAAGAACTCAGATATTATTGCTGAAATAAACACCATCTACCTCTACCCCCGTCACCACTATTGCCAATATCCGTTTGCATCTGTGGATGATCATGGGCTGTTGTTATATAGCTGGCATGGGAAGGGGGTATTGGGTATTTATTTATTTGACAGCGAGACAGAGAGATCACAAGTAGGCAGAGAGACAAGCAGAGAGAGAGAGGAGGAAGCAGGCTCCCCGCTGAACAGAGAGCCCGATGCGGGGCTCGATCCCAGGACCCTGAGATCATGACCCAAGCTGAAGGCAGTTGATTAACCCACTGAGCCACCCAGGCACCCCTGGTTTTGTTTTTGCTTTTTAAAACTTTTTTGGTTAGGTGAGAAAAATGCATAAAGCAAGTAGACTGCACAAGGAAATTGCCAGAAAGCAAACACCCACCTAAGTAACCACCACCCGGGTGAAGAGCTACCACGCGACCAGCCCCCCAGGAGCCCCCCAGTGCTTCCTCACCTTCAAAACCCTTCCCTCCCCGCCCCACCCCTCCCCAGCAAAGCAAACCATGTTCTTGAGTTTTTGGTAACCTCTCCATTGCTCTTCTTCCTGTGTGTGTCCCCTTAAAGCACATCGCCAGACCATGCCATTGGCTTTTGCCTGGTTTTCAGCTTTATGTAGAATTATTCAAAATACGTTTTAGAGGGACCATTTTCTTTCACTTAACTTGAGTGACATTCACGCACGTCATTGCGGCAGGGGTGGGGGGTTTGGGCATTCTCACTGTTCTCTGGCCTTCCCTCCCATTGTGTGGATCAGCCACACTTGTTGTTGTTGTAGCCCATTCCACTGCAGAAGGACGCAGGGCTTGTGTCCAGTGTTTGGCTTCAGAAATACGCAGAACTGCTTTTATGAGAGCCCTTGGGGTTGTCGGGAAAACAAGCAGCGTTGCACGATGGACAGGTGCCGCCTCTCCAGGCAGCTCTGTGAGGACCTGGGGCTGGTACCTCACTACCCGTGCAGACAGCCCCACGGGGGTCGCTCTCAGACAGCCTTCCTTTCTGCGGCATCCTGTGCCTCGCTCCAAGGCCAAGGAGAAAGGGGACTTCGGTGTTCTCAGACAGCCGTGGAAAACCTATGAGGTGCTCTTTGGACACAGGAATAGGGTGCATGGAGGAGGCTCGGAGGCATTGACATTTGGGCATAAGAAGGAATGTTCCAGATGTGAATCCACTCCGCCAAGATTTTCCCCAGACCCGTGACTAATGAGTGGGGAAGGGCTCTTGTCAGACCGTCTGGGAGTTTCTTGTTGGCTGGGGGATAGGCAGTGAGGGGTTTCCACTGGCCGCGCTGGGGTGAAAGGGCTTGCACCGATGGCCTTGGAACGAAGCACTCACAGTCCGTGACGATCGGCAGTGACTGGCGGTGCTTTTGCAGGGCCTGGAAGAGCCCCACGGTAGGTGAGAAGCAGGTGTGACCCCATGCATTGGCGAAATAAAGCAGACTTCCCTTCCCTGACCTCTCTGTTCCAACGGAGATTGCCTCAGGAGCTTCCCCGTATCCTGGTTGACAGATCAAATGATGGAACTAATGTTGATTAAATGCTTGTTATGGGGGCGCCTGGGTGGTTCAGGGATTAAGCCTCTGCCTTCGGCTCAGGTCTTGATCTCAAGGTCCTGGGATCAAGCCCCGCATTGGGTTCTCTAAATAAAATCTTAAAAAATTAAAAAAAAAAAAAAAAAGCTTATTATGTGTCAGGCCTGGATGGAAGCATTTTACATGCATATGCATTTAAGGCTCATATATTACTGGGAGCGAGACCATGTGTATCAATTAAGCTTTTGTGTATCAATTAAGCTCCCCAAAATATAGTGTCTTAAAAAAAAAAAAAAAGATTTATTTATTTATTTGAGAGAGAGAAAAAGAGAGAGAGTGGGATGGGGAGGGGCAGAGGGAGAAGGAGAGAGAGAGACTATCTAGCAGACTTCCTGCTAAGTGGGGAGCCCATGCTGGACTCCATCTCACAACCCTGAGATCATGACCTGAGCCAAAATCAGGAGTCAGACACTTAACCAACTGAACCACCCAAGTGCCCCGGGATGTAGGGTCTTTTTTCTTTTTTCTTTTTTAAGATTGTATTTATTTGACAAAGATCACAAGTAGGCAGAGAGGCAGGCAGAGAGAGAGGAAGGGAAGCAGGCTCCCCGCTGAGCAGAGAGCTGGACGATGCAGAGCTCAATCCCAGGACCCTGGGGCAGAGGCTTTAACCCACTGAGCCACCCAGGCGCCCCCAGAAATGTAGTGTCTTAAAGCAACATACATTTGTTATTTCTCACAGTTCTGTGGTTTTATTGTGTTAAAAATAAGACAACAGGCCCCAAATGGAGTCTCTGGTTCGCACTAATTAGGAAAGCTCTCTGAGAGACTCCCGCCCTCCCCTACAAAGTGACCTTGCTACAACCAGTCTACTTTGTGTGCACATAACTTCCTTGGCCTTGTTCCCTGCTGCCTATAAAAGTCTTCATTTTGGGGGCGCCTGGGTGGCTCAGTGGGTTAAGCCTCTGCCTTCGGCTCAGGTCATGATGCCAGGGGTCCAGGATCAAGTCCCATATCGGGCTCTCTGCTCAGCAGGGAGCCTGGCTCTCCTCATCTCTGTCTGTCTCTCTGCCTGCTTGTGATCTCTCTCTCTGTCAAATAAATAAAAATAAAATCTTAAAAAAAAAAAAAAAGTCTTCATTTTGTACAGCTACTCAGAGCTCCATTCTATCTGCTAGATGGCACGTTACCTGATTCCTGGATCACCAAAAAAAAAGCCAATAAGATTAGAATTTGCTCCTGAATTTTGTTTGTTTTTAAAAATTTTTTATTTTTTATAAACATATATTTTTATCCCCAGGGGTACAGGTATGTGAATCGCCAGGTTTACACACTTCACAGCACTTACCATAGCACATACCCTCCCCAATGTCCATAACCCCACCCCCCTTCTCCCAACCCCCCTCCCCCCAGCAACCCTCTGTTTGTTCTGTGAGATTAAGAGTCACTTATGGTTTGTCTCCCTCCCAATCCCTCTTGTTTCATTCATTCTTCTGCTACTCCCTTAACCCCCCATGCTGCATCTCCACTTCCTCATATCAGGGAGATCATAAGATAGTTGTCTTTCTCCGCTTGACTTATTTCGCTAAGCATGATACGCTCTAGTTCCATCCACGTCATCACAAATGGCAAGATTTCATTTCTTTTGATGGCTGCATAGTATTCCATTGTGTATATATACAATGTCTTCTTGATCCATTCATCTGTTGATGGACATCTAGGTTCTTTCCATACTTTGGCTATTGTGGACATTGCTGCTATAAACATTCGGGTGCACGTGCCCCTTCGGATAACTACATTTGTATCTTTAGGGTAAATACCCAGTAGTGCAATTGCTGGGTCATAGGGTAGTTCTATTTTCAACATTTTGAGGAACCTCCATGCTGTTTTCCAGAGTGGCTGCACCAGCTTGCATTCCCACCAACAGTGTAGGAGGGTTCCCCTTTCTCCGCATCCTCGCCAGCATCTGTCATTTCCTGACTTGTTAATTTTAGCCATTCTGACTGGTGTGAGGTGATATCTCATTGTGGTTTTGATTTGTATTTCCCTGATGCCGAGTGATATGGAGCACTTTTTTATGTGTCTGTTGGCCATCTGGATGTCTTTGGAGAAATGTCTGTTCATGTCCTCTGCCCATTTCCTGATTGAATTATTGTTCTTTGGGTGTTGAGTTTGCTAAGTTCTTTATAGATTTTGGACACTAGCCCTTTATCTGATATGTCGTTTGCAAATATCTTCTCCCACTCTGTCAGCTGTCTTTTGGTTTTGTTAACTGTTTCCTTTGCTGTGCAAAAGCTTTTTATCTGATAAAATCCCAATAGTTCATTTTTGCCCTTGCTTTTGGCAATGTTCCTAGGAAGATGTTGCTGTGGCTGAGGTTGAAGAGGTTGCTGCCTGTGTTCTCCTCAAGAATTTTGATGGACTCCTTTCTCACACTGAGGTCCTTCATCCATTTTGAGTCTATTTTTGTGTGTGGTGTAAGGAAATGGTCCAATTTCATTTTTCTGCATGTGGCCGTCCAATTTTCCCAACACCATTTATTGAAGAGGCTGTCTTTTTTCCATTGGACATTCTTTCCTGCTTTGTCGAAGATTCATTGACCATAGAGTTGAGGGTCTATTTCTGGGCTGTCTATTCTGTTCCATTGATCTATGTGTCTGTTTTTGTGCCAGTACCATGCTGTCTTGATGATGACAGCTTTGTAATAGAGCTTGAAGTCCGGAATTGTGATGCCACCAACTTTGGCTTTCTTTTTCAATATTTCTTTGGCTATTCGAGGTCTTTTCTGTTTCCATATAAATTTTAGGATTATTTGTTCCATTTCCTTGAAAAAGATGGATGGTACTTTGATAGGAATTGCATTAAATGTGTAGATTGCTTTAGGTAGCATAGACATTTTCACAATATTTATTCTTCCAATCCAGGAGCATGGAACATTTTTCCATTTCTTTGTGTCTTCCTCAATTTCTTTCATGAGTACTTTATAGTTTTCTGAGTATAGATTCTGTGCCTCTTTGGTTAGGTTTATTCCTAGGTATCTTATGGTTTTGGGTGCAATTGTAAATGGGATTGACTCCTTAATTTCTCTCTCTTCTGCCTTGTTGTTGGTGTAGAGAAATGCAACTGATTTCTGTGCATTGATTTTATGTCCTGACAGTTTACTGAATTCCTGTACAAGTTCTAACAGTTTTGGAGTGGAGTCTTTTGGGTTTTCCTTATATAGTATCATATCATCTGCCAAGAGTGATAGTTTGACCTCTTCTTTGCTGATTTGGATGCCTTTAATTTCCTTTTGTTGTCTGATTGCTGAGGCTAGGACTTCTAGTACTATGTTGAATAGCAGTGGTGATAATGGACATCCCTGCCGTGTTCCTGACCTTAGTGGAAAGGCTTTCAGTTTTTCTCCATTGAGAATGATATTGGTGGTGGGTTTTTCATAGATGGCTTTGATGATATTGAGGTATGTGCCCTCTATCCCTGCACTTTGAAGAGTTTTGATCAGGAAGGGATGCTGTACTTTGTCAAATGCTTTTTCAGCATCTATTGAGAGAATTATATGGTTCTTGTTCTTTCTTTGATTGATGTGTTGTATCACATTGATTGATTTGCGGATGTTGAACCAACCTTGCAGCCCTGGAATAAAATCCCACTTGGTCATGGTGAATAATCCTTTTAATGTACTGTTGAATCCTATTGGCTAGTATTTTGGTGAGAATTTTTGCATCTGTGTTCATCAAGGATATTGGTCTGTAGTTCTCTTTTTTGATGGGATTCTTGTCTGGATTTGGGATCAAAGTGATGCTGGCCTCATAAAATGAGTTTAGAAGTTTTCCTTCCATTTCTATTTTTTGGAACAGTTTCAGGAGAATACGAGTTAGTTCTTCTTTAAATGTTTGGTAGAATTCCCCCGGGAAGCCGTCTGGCCCTGGGCTTTTGTTTGTTTGGAGATTTTTGATGACTGTTTCAATCTCCTTACTGGTTATGGGTCTGTTCAGGCTTTCAATTTCTTCCTGGTTCAGTTGTGGTAATTTATATGTTTCTAGGAATGCATCCATTTCTTCCAGATTGTCCAATTTGTTGGCATAAAGTTGCTCATAGTATGTTCTTTTAACTGTCTGTATTTCTTTGGTGTTAGTTGTGATCTCTCTTCTTTTGTTCATGATTTTATTTATTTGGGTCCTTTCTCTTTTCTTTTGGATAAGTCTGGCCAGGGGTTTATCAATGTTATTAATTCTTTCAAAGAACCAGCTCCTAGTTTCGTTGATTTTTTCTATTGCTTTTTTGGTTTCTATTTCATTGATTTCTGCTCTGATCTTTATGATTTCTCTTCTCCTGCTGGGTTTAGGGTTTCTTTCTTGTTCTTTCTCCAGCTCCTTTAGGTGTAGGGTTAGGTTGTGTACCTGAGACCTTTCTTATTTCTTGAGAAAGGCTTGTACCACTCTATATTTTCGTCTCAGGACTGCCTTTGTTGTGTCCCACAGATTTTGAACCGTTGTGTTTTCATTATCATTTGTTTCCATGAATTTTTCCAATTCTTCTTTAATTTCCTGGTTGACCCATTTATTTTTTAGAAGGATGCTGTTTAGTCTCCATGTATTTGGGTTCTTTCCAAACTTCCTCTTGTGGTTGAGTTCTAGCTTCAGAGCATTGTTGTCTGAAAATATGCAAGGAATGATCCCAATCTTTTGATACTGGTTGAGACCTGATTTAGGATCAAGGATGTGATCTATTCTGGATAACGTTCCATGTGCACTAGAGAAGAATGTGTATTCTGTTGCTTTGGGATGAAATGCTCTGAATATATCTGTGATGTCCATCTGGTCCAGTGTGTCACTTAAGGCCTTTATTTCCTTGTTGATCTTTTGCTTGGATGATCTGTGCATTTTAGTGAGGGGAGTGTTGTATTATTGTTGATGTGTTTCTTTGATTTGTTATTAATTGGTTTATATAGTTGGCTGCTCCCACGTTGGGGGTATAGACATTTAAAATTGTTAGATCTTCTTGCTGGACAGACCCTTTAAGTATGATAAAGTGTCCTTCCTCATCTCTTATTATAGTCTTTGGCTTAAAATCTAATTGATCTGATATAAGGATTGCCACTCCTGCTTTCTTCTGATGTCCATTAGCATGGTAAATTCTTTTCCACCCCGTCACTTTAAATCTGGAGGTGTTTTCAGGTTGAAAATGAGTTTCTTGTAGGCAACATATAGATGGGTTTTGTTTTTTTATCCATTCTGATACCCTGTGTCTTTTATTGGGGCATTTAGCCCATTAACATTCAGGGTAAGTATTGAGAGATATGAATTTAGTGCCATTGTATTGCCTGTAAGGTGACTGTTACTGGATATTGTCTCTGTTCCTTTCTGATCTACTACTTTTAGGCTCTCTCTTTGCTTAGAGGACCCCTTTCACTATTTCCTGTAGAGCTGGTTTGGTGTTTGCAAATTCTTTCAGTTTTTGTTTGTCCTGGAAGCTTTTAATCTCTCCTTCTATTTTCAATGATAGCCTAGCTGGATATAGTATTCTTGGCTGCATATTTTTCTCATTTAGTGCTCTGAATATATCATGCCAGCTCTTTCTGGCCTGCCAGGTGTCTGTGGATAAGTCTGCTGCCAATCTAATATTTTTACCATTGTATGTTACAGACTTCTTTTCCCGGGCTGCTTTCAGGATTTTCTCTTTTTCACTAAGACTTGCAAATTTTACTATTAGATGATGGGGTGTGGGCCTATTCTTATTGATTTTGAGGGGCATTCTCTGCACCTCCTGGATTTTGATGCTTGTTCCCTTTGCCATATTGGGGAGATTCTCTCCAATAATTCTCTCCAGTATACCTTCTGCTCCCCTCTCTTTCTTCTTTTTCTGGAATCCCAATTATTCTAATGTTGTTTCGTCTTATGATGTCACTTATCTCTCAAATTCTCCCCTTGTGATCCAGTCACTGTTTGTCCCTCTTTTGCACAGCTTCTTTATTTTCTGTCATTTGGTCTTCTATATCGCTAACTCTTTCTTCTGCCTCATTTATCCTAGCAGTGAGAGCCTCCATTTTTGATTGCATCTCGTTAATAGCTTTTTTGATTTCAACTTGGTTAGATTTTAGTTCTTTTATTTCTCCAGAAAGGGCTTTTATATCTCCCGAGAGGGTTTCTCTAATATCTTCCATGCCTTTTTCGAGCCCAGCTAGAACCTTGAGAATCGTCATTCTGAACTTTAGATTTGACATATTACCAATGTCTGTATTGATTGGGTCCCTAGCCTTGGTACTGCCTCTTGTTCTTTTTTTTGTGGTGAATTTTTCGGCCTTGTCATTTTGTCCAGATAAGAGTATATGAAGGAGCAAGTAAAATACTAAAAGGGTGGCAACAACCCTAGGAAAATATGCTTTAACCAAATAAGAAGAGATCCCAAATTGTGAGGGGGGAAAAGGGGGTAAAAAGAGGTTCAGAAAAGCGAAGAAAAGAAACAATTAAAAAAAGAAGACGAATAAAGAAAAATATAATATATATATATTCGATAAACTAGTTAAAAACGTTAAAAAAGAAAAGCGTAAAAGTTAAAAAAATTTAGCAAAAGAGAAAAAAATTTGAAAAAGAAAAAAAATTAAATTAACTGCAAGACTAAAGAATCATGGGGAGAAAAGCATGAGTTCCGTGCTTTGCTTTCTCCTCCTCTGGAATTCTGCTGCTCTCCTTGGTATTGAAACCACACTCCTTGGTAGGTGAACTTGGTCTTGGCTGGATTTCTTGTTGATCTTCTGGGGGAGGGGCCTGGTGTAGTGATTCTCAAGTGTCTTTGCCCCAGGCGGAATTGCACCGCCCTTACCAGGGGCTGAGTAATCCGCTCGGGTTCGCTTTGGGGAGCTTTTGTTCCCTGAGCGCTTTCCGTAGAGTTCCAGAGGACGGGAATACAAATGGCGGCCTCCTGGTCTCCAGCCTGGAGGAGCCGAGAGCCCGGGGCCCACTCCTCAGTGCGCCCTCAGAGAACAGCGCCCAGTCACTCCCGTCTGCCTGACCTCCAGCCCCGCTCCGAGCTCACCGAGCCTGTGACCGAGCTGGGAGCTCACTCCTCGGCTCTGTCTCTGTAGCCAGCTTCCTTGTTCTAATACCTGCAAGCTCTGCAACACTCAAACACCCCCGACCCTTCTGTGACCCTGCGGGACCTGCGGCCACGCTGACCCCACGTGGGCTTTACCCCGGTTTAGCCTCTGGAGTGATGTCCCTCAGCGGAACAGACTTTTAAAAGTCCTGATTTTGTGCTCCATTGCTCTGCCGCTTGCCTGGAGCCGGCCCCTCCCCCCGGGGTCTATCTTCCCATCTCTTTGGATTCACTTCTCTGCCAGTCCTACCTTTCAGATAGTGGTTGTTTTTCTGTTTCTAGAATTGCTGTTTTTCTTTTCAATGTGCCATTGGATTTGCAGGTGTTTGCAATCTTTAGATAAGCTATCTAGCTGATCTCCTGCTACTGAAGTAGTCTCAGCCTGCTACTTCTCCGCCATCTTGACTCCTCCGAATTTTGTGTCTTTGAACAGCTGGGCATTTATTCTAATTTGGGCCGGCTCTGCTCGAGCTGGCTGGTCTTCGATAGCATCTGGTCCAGTGTCAGCCGGAGTGACAGCCACACACTTCTCACCAGCCCATCCTTGCTCGGCGTGGTGGTGGGAAGATTCCCGGCAGCAGGAGAGAGCAAGCCCTAATGGGCGAACACATCTTCAGCCTCTCCCTGTGTCCCATTTGCTAATGTCCCATTGGTCAAAAGCAAGGTACGCGGCTAAAACCGATGCGTTTGGAAGGTATGGATATGGGGTGGAAGAGAATTATGGAAACAATCTTGCAAACAACCCACGGTTTTGTTTTGTTTTGTTTTTAAGATTTTATTTATTTTATTTGAGACAGAGAAAGTGTGAGAAGGGGAGAGGAGCAGAAGGAGAGGCAGAAGGAGAAGCAGACTATCTGCTGAGCAGGGAGTGCAATGCGGGGCTCGATGCGTGATTGGATCCCAGGGCCCTGAGATCAGGACCGGGGCTGAAGGCAGACGCTTAACTGACTGAGCCACCCAGCCGCCCCTCCCACTGTGTGCTCTTATCACCCCCATTTTATTGATGAGGAAACAAATGCTTGGAGAAGCTAGGGAACTTGATTGCACAGCTGCTGTTGGGCAGAGCTTAGTCTCAAATCCAGGACAAGTGGGGGCAACTTCTGTGCCTTCGGTCCTGTGCTGTGTGTACTGCCTGCTTTCTCAGACCTGAGCCATCGTGTCCCAGCGCACCAGCTCAGTGGGGGAAGAGAGAGAGGAAGTTACTTAAGCAGCCTCCCCCAGGAGCCACTTAGCCAGATTGCTAGCAGGTGTCCATATTGCCTGCTGAATTGAACAACCTCTCCAGCTCTGAGGAAAATCATCTTAAACCTGACCCGTAGTTCAGCTATTGTACTGGACACTGTGACCTCGGAGTAATCTTGGGAATGTGGGAAATAGATGGAAAGAATAGAAGATGGTGGCAGAAATGAGCCATTGTGCTGCACGTAAATGTGTTAGCTCAGTGGGCAGTCCTTAAATACCTACCATGTCTGAGCTAGATCCTGACTGTTTAGGAGAAGTACAGGCAGGGGAACTGTTGTTCTCTGGAATACGTTTTCAACAAGGTGTGTTAAGGGAACTTGTTGGCTTGATGGCGTTGAAGACAAGACAACAGACATAAAATGGAGTCACCCATACTAAGCCCACATTGCCAAAATGAGACTCCACTGAAATACAGTTTCAGGTCTCCCAGCAATGGAACCTTAAACCAGCCAATCAGGAATCGCCAGGTCAGCATGCATTAGGTCATCTGCCTGGCAGACCCCTGCCCTTCCCTACAAGAAAAGTAACCTTGCAATAGCCAGTCTGCATTTTGTGTTGTTCCTGCTCCCTTCTGCCTCTGCAGTCTCTTGACCACTTTCTATCTGCTAGGTTGGGTGCTGCTCATTCATGATTTTTCAGGTAAATTCTGTTGTTTTTGTTTTTTTTTTTTTCAAAGATTTTATTTATTTATTTGACAGAGATCACAAGTAGGCAGAGAGGCATGCAGAGAGAGAGGGGAAAGCAGGCTCTCCGCTGAGCAGAGAGCCTGATGTGGGGCTTGATCCCAGGACCCTGGGATCATGACTCTGGGAAAATGGGGGTGAGCAGGCAGATTTGGGGTAGAAATTAGAGGAATAAAATCCCCACGCCCCATTTTAGATTTGCAATCAAGCTGAAACTCTCAGTCTCCCAGGGTTTGGGTTTTAAAGTGGGAGTGGGGGGAGTATTTGTAAGAAACAAAGACCCAAATTTGCATTTGAATATGGTGCCAATCAAGGCTCCTGAGCTGGAACACCATTAGCAGGAAGGTAGCTATGCAAATGCTCATTAGTTTTGTAGATTCACAGAAGCATGCTAAGAGAGCTTGAGTGTCTGATGAGATCCAGCAGCCTCAGTGATCAGCCACCTTTCTCCCCAGAGAAAGGCAACGTTCCCCAAGAATAACTATAATCTCCTTTACTCCAATCTCTCTCTCTCTCTCTCTCTCACACACACACACATGCGCACACACACACACACCTCTATCTCCTCTGTATTCTCAGGGTCTCAGGATGTCAAAAGTGGAAGGACAGTAGAAAGTTCTAGGTCAGGACATCACTTACGGGAAAACTGGGTAGAGAAGAGGAAGAGGTAGGAATGTACAACTTGGTCATGGAAAGAGTTGGGAAAGAATCTGTTTATTCTAAGGACCTATTTAGCAAGAGGCTTTCTTAAAGTTAAACTGTCCCTGCTCCCTTTCCCCCAGGGGATTTACTTGGAGACAAGCCCCGGAAACCAGCCTCAGGTAACGAAGCTCAAATACAGGGGTGGGTCAGGCCAGGTGGAGACATCCGGATGCGGGGGGTGGGGGGGTGAGGGGGTGGGGGGGTTGGGGGGTTGGGGGGGTGGGGGAGTTTGCATACTGTCTCCCTGGTTACCAAGGAGTATGGGCCCCTCCCTTTGGGAGCCTATTGGGCGCCAAACCCAACCAAGGTGATAGGCTGGGTCAAATGTCCACTAGGGTAAATTGTAACTCAGTCGGTCACCTAGCATCACTGTGGAGTTTCCTGTGTGTGTGTTACAATCTCATTGGCCACCTGTGCATGGCCAGGCCCGACCGCATGGCCTTTGCCCTTAAAAGCTAGTCTGTGAAACAGAGAAGGTTGCCCTCTCTTGTAAGAGGTGTGTCCCCGAACGTTTGGTTAGATTCTTGATGCTTGGCGCAAAATAAAGCTTTGCTTTACCTTCGCTTTATGTCAGTCTCACTCCTTTAATCACGGACCCATTATTGGGGCATAACATTTATCACCCACAGAACCCTTTCTTCACGGAAAGGAAAGAATCTTAATGGGTTGAGGACAGAATGGAAACACACAATGGGGCCAGGAACCCTTCAGGAGAATTTCAAAGAAGAGCAGACCCCTGCCGGAAGGACTGGAAAGGTGGCGGAGGGTAGGCAGGTGCAACTTGTAGTGGAAGAAATGCACAGAGAGATGAACAGGTCATAGGGACATAGGGACACTGTAAAGGGAAAAATTCTCAGGCTTAACCCTTGTTCTGGCCCTAAAGGAGCTTCTAGGACAGTACCTGGCCCACAGGAGGAATCCAATAGCGCTGTGATTGAGGTAGATTTAGGTTCAAGTTCCAGCTTTCCCATAGAGCTTCCTTTTTTACCAGTCTCCTATTTATGCACATTCATGCTGAGCTAGACTGTCCTGGTTTTGATCAGTAATGCTGGTCTTCAGGAGAGTGTGCCTAGGGAGGCAGAAGGATGTCCCCCAAGGTGAGGTCTGTCTTGGAAGCTGTGAGTGACATTGTTTTGGCTAGGCAAGGGGCATGTGAGCATTTTCTCTTCCTCTTTTGTGTCTGAAGTTCCTTTTATTATTTTTTTCTCCCCTGGCTACCTTCTGTCTTCCATGTGGGCATGTTCTTCAGGGAAGGTGGTCTCTATTCCCAAGGAAGTGGCATCGTTGGTCCAAACCAACCTTGTTTTCTTGTTCCCCTTCCTTCATGATTGGCTTATGCACAGCCTAAGAAATTCTGACAAAGAATGTGTGCTGGGGCTTCTGGCAAAGGTTTTCCTCATTGATTGGAAGAAGAAGAAGAGGGAAGAACAACCCCTTGACTGTCTCTGGATACTGTTGTGAGAAGGAAAATGCTGCCTGGGGCTTGAGCAGCCATTTTGTGGCCATGAGGAGGCTCATAGGTTGAGCACAGCAGAAAGACGCTGGGCTTTCCTGATAGAACAGAGCTGCTGAAATCAACCCAGTCTGAGGCTGCCTCATTTTATTATGTGAGATAATAACAATTCTTCAGAGTTTAAAGTTAGATGAATTGGCAGGGTCTATTTCTTGTTACTGAATGTTCCATAAAAAGAGAGATGGAAATGTACCTTGGAGGCCTGAGGAGGGAGGCTCTGAGGAAAGCGAGAGACTGAGACCAGAGAAAGAAGGCTAGAAACTGGAATGTTTCTCTAGGAAGAGCCGCTGTGAGTGGCCTGACCTTTCACAGAGCATAGTGACTAAAACCGTGGACTAGGGGCAGAGTAGCTCACTTTCCAGTTCTGCATTCACCGCTTCCTAGCCCTGTCACGGTTATGCCCCAATAATGGGTCCGTGATTAAAGGAGCGAGACTGATACAAAGCGAAGGTCAAGCAAAGCTTTTATTTCACGCCAAGCATCAAGAATCTAACTGGGGGCGCCTGGGTGGCTCAGTGGGTTAAAGCCTCTGCCTTCAGCTCAGGTCGTGCGTGGTCCCAGGGTCCTGGGATCGAGCCCCACATTGGGCTCTCTGCTCAGCGGGGTGCCTGCTTCCTCCTCTCTCTCTCTCTGCTTATCTGTGATCTCTATCTGTCAAACAAATAAATAAAAAAATGAAAAAAAAAAAAAAGAATCTAACCGAACATTCGGGGACACACCTCTTACAAGAGAGGGCAACCTTCTCTGTTTCACAGACTAGCTTTTAAGGGCAAAGGCCATGCGGTCAGGCCTGGCCATGCACAGGTGGCCAATGAGATTGTAACACACACAGGAAACTCCACAGTGATGCTAGGTGACCAATTGAGTTACAATTTACCCTAGTGGACATTTGAACCAGCCTATTACACCTTGATTGGGCACCCAAAGTGTGAGGCCCATACTCCTTGGTAACCAGGGAGACAGTATGCATCCCCCCACTGATCAGATGTCTCCACCTGGCCTGACCCACCTTTGTATCTGGGCTTTGTTACCTGAAGCTGGTTTCCGGGGCTTGTCTCCAAGTAAATCCCCTGGGGGAAGGGGAGTAGGGACAGTTTCTAAATAGGTCCTTACATCACCTTGGGCAAGTTGCTTGATGCCAGTTTCCTTACCTGTAAAACAAGAGCATAGTAGTACTACTCTACAGGATGCAAGAAAATTAAATTAATAATGTGACGGACGTAGCAGTATCTGTGGGCAGTATGTAGCCCATGATAAGTAGAACACAAATATTAGCCATGAGATGAGTAGCATCTAAAGACCAGTGCCAATTTTTTCCCTTTGTATGTTGTAATTCCCCTTCGTAAAGAAATTAGACTTTTTATTTGAAGATAATTGTAGATCTATATGCTTTTATAAGAAAAAATGAAAACCCCAAGTACCATGTATCAGGCTTCTCCCAATTACAACATTTTGCAAGACTATATTTCTTAAAAAAATATTTATTTATCTATCTATTATTTAAGATTTTATTTATTTATTTGATAGAGATCACAAGTAGGCAGAGAAGCAGGCAGAGAGAGAGGAGGAAGCAGGCTCCCGGTCCAGCAGAGAGCCAGATGCAGGGCTCGATCCCAGGACCCTGGGATCATGACCTGAGCTGAAGGCAGAGGCTTTAACCCACCGAGCCACCCAGGTGCCCGGTTCATTCATTTTTATTCCTGAAGAATAGGCCATGGTGTGGCTATTCCAGAGATTGTTCAGCTATTTATCCAGTGAAAGACATTTAGGTTATTTCCAGGTTCTGACTAACATGAATAAAGCTGCTGTAAACATTTGGGTAGAGATTTTTGTGTGAGCATAAATTTTCATTTCTCTGGGACGAATGCCCAAAAGTGCCATTGCTGGGGTCATATAGCTGGTGCATATTTAGTTTTTTAAGAGACTGCCAAAGTGTTTCCAGAATGGCCGTAACATTTTACATTCTCACCAGCAACGTGTATTTCTTCACCTCCTTGCCAACGTTTGGTGTTGTCACTATTTTTTATTTTAGTCATTCTCCTAGGTGTGTGGTGATATCTGACTGTGGTTTTAATTTGCATTTCCCTCATGGTGAATGATATTAAACTTACTTTCCTGGGCTTATTTGCCATCTGTATATTCTCTTCATATAAAGTATCTCCATATCTTTTGCTCATTTTCTAATTGGATTGGTTTTTGTTTTTTTGCTTTTTTACTATTGAGTTTTGAGAGTTCTTTATGTATTCTGGATACTAGTCCTTCATTGGATATGTGGTTTGCAAATATTTTCTCTCAATCTGTAGGTACCAGTCTTTTTTTTGGGGGGGGGGTAAAGTTTTATTTATTTATTTATTTGACACAGAGAGAGAGAGAGAGAGATCACAAGTAGGCAGAGAGGCAGGCTGAGGGGGAGGGGGAAGCAGGCTCCCTGCAGAACAGAGAGCCTGATGTGGGGCTTGATCCCAGGGCTCTGGGATCATGACTTGAGCTGAAGGCAGAGGCTTAACCCACTGAGTCAACCAGGCACCCTGGTACCAGTCTATCTTTTTGTCCTTTTAATAAGGTCTCAAGACTCTGCTTCAATATTCCAGAAGATGATTCTTGGAAGGGAGGAAGCTGGAACTTGAATTTTAGATAATGAGCACTTAATTAATGCAGTGTGTTCATAGTAACAGATGGGAGCCAGGAATGCACAGTGGAAAGGGAGAATGGAGGGGAACAGGGCATTTATGTTCTCCCTGACCCTAAGGACACGGAATTGGGAATTATCCCTAGTGAGAGCTCCCCTTTGAGGGTGCTAAGATGGACTGCACTTGGGAAAACCATCTCCTGGCAGCAGCCAAGAAGAGAAAGAAAAGTAGAAAGAGTTGAAGGAAGGACCCAAACTCTTCAGAATTAGAAAAACTACCAAGAGAAGATCAGGATGTCCCCCTTACCTCTCATCAATGAGGAGGACATTTGTATCTCAAATAGTAAGAACTGCAGAAGTTCAGAGAAGATTTAGATGGCCCGGAACATTAAGGTTGCTTGGCCAGTTGCTTCCGTTTGAAGATGGAAAACCAAGCGTGGGAAAATGGATTCTGTCCCTCATCTTCCTCAATACACGTGTTTCTGGGACAAAGAGAGAGAGGAGAGATTCTTGAAAAGGAGAAATTAAAAAGTTTAAAATAGAGCTGGCAGAAGTGAGGGAGAAGGAAATGTCGAGAAAGATCTAGCAGCTTGGGGGCTGGTCATCACTGCAGTTTGAAAACTTAGCCTCTCAGTGGGAATGTTGGAGATGTTTCTGTCTGGAAAATGAGGGTTTCTGTAAAGTGGGGAGCATAATTATTCACTGGGCATGAAGTCCTTCTAAAGGAGAAATAATGTCACATTCAAGGTCTTTTAGTTTTTCTTCCAATAATTTGCTTTTCTTGTTGTAAAAGTAGGACATGTTCGACTGAGTAATAACAGCATTGTTGAATCACTATATTGTATACCTGAAACTAATAGAGCACTATGTTAGCTATGATGGAATTATCATTAAAAACTTTTAAAAAATCAAATAAATAAAAATTTTACAAAATGCCCTCTCCCCCAAACATGGAGCACCCTTCCTTAAAGAAAACATGGAAACTACTAACAAGGAAAAAGAAAAACAGAAGGAAGGAAAAGAAATTACTCCTAATTCTACTACACTACCAAAGCTGTTTTACATTACTTCCATTATTTCACACTATTTTTTAAAACATGCTACAAAGCTCACATTTTGTGTCCAGCTTTTTATTTTCCCTTTTCCATTATATGACAATTTTCCTTGTTATTAGAAACTTTCGGTCAATGTAATTTTTAATGCTACTTCATAATATATCAAGCAGCTGGACTATAATTTCCTGAATAAATCATTCCCATTAGTTGGACAATTAGCTTGTTTCCAGTTTCTGTCTATTAAAATTAATGTTTCGATGAAAGCTGCTACGAGAATACCCACAGTCACTATTCACCGAGCACTTACTGTGCAAAGTGGTTCACAGCCCTCATTTATTTGATTCTCCGAACAACCCTGCCAGGCAGACATGATTGTGGCTTGTTCCCCTTTCTTTTTATTATTAAATTATAAAAATACAATGTGTCTCTATAAAAGCAATTCAAGCAAAACTAAAGGGATCTAATAGGAAAAGGCTTGTGATACATGTACCAGCCAAGAAACACCAATGATTGCTGGAAAACCACTAGAAACCAGGGAGAGGCCCTGAAGAATTCCTCCCCCCCACAATGAAACATACAGATTTCAGAGGGAGCATGGTCCTGCCAACGCCTTGATTTCAGACTTCTACTTCCAGAGCTGTTAAATGATACATTTTTGGGTTTTAAAAAATACATTTGTCTATAAAGCCACCCAGTTTGATGTACTCTGTGAAGGTTGTTCTAGAAAACTAAAACCCATGCAAACTTCCAGAACTAGTATGGGACAGAGCTGGAATTTAAAGTCAGGTAGGTGAGACCCCAAAGCCAGTGCCCTTAATCAAACAGGATTATTATTATTGTTTTTTTGTTTGTTTGTATGTTTTGTTTTTGTTTTTTAAAAAAGCAAACACCTATATAATGCAGATCCTATGCCAGGCTCCTTTCGAGGCACTTCACACTGATTTCTCAGAAGTAGGCATTTCCCCACTATGTGGTTGAGGGATTTCCTCCTGGAATTAGCCGGCGGCGTCCACTAGGGGGCAGGCCCGCACCTTTGTGTACAGCAAGGACCAGAACCCAGAAGGCGGGAGGCCTACCATCTGGCAGTTCCCTCTGCACAAATTGCCTAGAGCTTTGGTCCACTCAAGCCAGGACGGCCTCTCAAGACGGGGATGCTCATTCTAGAAGCACAGAAGCTTCTGGATTCTCTGAGGGAGGGAGGACCAGGCACCTGGAGGCATGGGCAGTCTGGTCTCTAGGGAGCTCTGCCTTGGGGTAAGGAACATGTCAGCTGTTTCTCCTCCAAACAGATCTTGACTCCATTTTCACTCAGCCACCTTCTGAGGAGTCAGGGAGTCAACATTTGTGTTACAGGTGCCATCTGGGGGGCATGGAGGTCCAACTGTTCCCCTTTCTCTGGAATTGACTCAGCAGCCGCATCTGGACCTCCCCACCCTATACCCCGGTCCACCGTGGAGCCTGAGGTTTTGGCCGCAGTGCGGTGACGGTGGTAAGGAGAAGTCCCTGCATTCTTGCTGCTGAGTCTGTCCTGACTGCGTTTCTTGGTCATTCCGTTCTTCCTCGGATTCTGTCAGTCCCCAGCCAAGACCCTTTACTTCTTACAGTTCCTCCGCTCTTTTAAAGCTAGGCAGAGCGAGCATCAACTACTTACAGAAGAACAAAAGCAAAAACCTGAATTAAAAACATGAATCAACGGGGCGCCTGGGTGGCTCAGTGGGTTAAGCCTCTGCCTTCGGCTCAGGTCATGATCTCAGGGTCCTGGGTTTCAGCCCCACATCGGGCTCTCTGCTGGGCGGGGAGCCTGCTTCCTCCTCTCTCTCTGCCTGCCTCTCTGCCTACTTGTGATCTCTGTCTGTCAAATAAATAAAAATAAAATCTTAAAAACAACAACAAAAACATGAATCAAGGGGCACCTGGCTGGCTTAGTCAGAAGGGCACGCAACTCTTGCTGTCAGGGTGGGGAGTTCTAGCCTGATGTTGGGTGTAGAGATGACTTAAATCAATAAAACCTAAAAAAAAAGAAAAAAAAGTGACTTAAAAAAAAAAAAAAGATGGCTAATGTGGCTAGCAGAATAACTAAGTCTGTTATTTAAAATCATGAGGGAGGGGCGCCTGGGTGGCTCAGTCTGTTAAACAGTCTGCCTTCAGCTCAGGTCATGATCTCAGGGTCCCAGGGTGGAGCCCCAGCTCAGCAGGGAGCCTGCTTCTCCTCCCCCTGCTTGTGCTCACTTGCTTCCTCTCTCTCTCTCTCTCTCTCTGTCACATAAATAAAATCTTTAAAAATAAAAAAATAGGGCGCCTGGGTGGCTCAGTGGGTTGGGCCGCTGCCTTTGGCTCAGGTCATGATCCCAAGATCCTGGGATCGAGTCCCACATCGGGCTCTCTGCTCAGCAGGGAGCCTGCTTCCCTCTCTCTCTCTCTACCTGCCTCTCTGCCTACTTGTGATCTCTGTCTGTCAAATAAATAAATAAAATCTTTTAAAAAAATAAATAAAAAATAAAATAAAATCACGAGGGCAAGAAATAGATAAAAAATAATAAATTCATAAGAACAACCCGCACACAGAAAAGAGCCTAACTGCTTCGTAGGTTCTTTATCCGTATCCTTTGTCAAGGCTGCAGGAATTCACTAGAAATGATATCACACAAAACCGGGGGAAGAGGAACGGGGGAGAGCGACACGGAGCTGAACTTCCCTTTCATAGCAACGGAGACGGGAGACGATAAGCTTCAGGTTGATAACTCAAGACAGAGGTAGAACCGCATCATTTCAAATCACAGCTTTACCACCGCCGTTAAAACAAGAGAAGCTTATCTGAGAAGCGAGAGGGGCTTTGCCACATCTTGCTAAACACTGTGGAGCCTCTCATCCTTGTTTTAATTAATTAATTAATTAATTAATTTTTAAAGATTTTATTTATTTATTTAACAGAGATCACAAGTAGGCAGAGAGGCAGGCAGAGAGAGAAGGAAGCAGGCTCCCTGCTGAGCAGAGAGCCCGATGGGGGACTCGATCCCAGGACCCTGAGATCATGACCTGAGCCGAAGGCAGAGGCTTAACCCACTGAGCCCCCCAGGCGCCCCTCATCCTTGTTTTAATTTGCATTCCCTCAGTTGTGCATGAGAAGGACTATGTTCTCCTGTGCTTATATGCCATTGGTTTTTCTTTTTTTTCTGTGAATTGCCTTTTTATGTTCCTTCAGGCTTCGTGGAAATTCTCTCCCCTCCTGCGCGGTACTTGCTTTTTCTCATCGGATCTTGTTATTGCTCAGCTCCCTCCTGTGGGCTATTTTTGGCACCT
This sequence comes from Mustela nigripes, assembly GCF_022355385.1. Taxonomy (NCBI): domain Eukaryota; kingdom Metazoa; phylum Chordata; class Mammalia; order Carnivora; family Mustelidae; genus Mustela; species Mustela nigripes. Next base: position 21,445,941 of record NC_081567.1, read on the forward strand.
TAGGTCAGATCGACTTTAAGTTCTCCGTTCCCCTTCCTCCTGCTCCTGTCCTCTCTTCCTCCTAGACCCGTTTGAATTGGGAAACGCCTGCTGATAGTGCTGACTCGCGCGCTTTCTTCCCTGTCCCACTGCGGAGAGGGGGGGCAGGTCCGTGGTGCTGATAGACCTTCCATCAGTGTTCAATATGAAATGACCTTCTCTGTCTTGTTCGGTGCCTTATATTTCTGAACCCCCCCCCCCCCCCCAGACCTTCTGCAGACCCTCTGCATTCTCCGGTGGCCTTAGATTTTTGGAGCAAAAGCCAAGAAAATCTTGGTGGAGGCGTCCTGCTCTTTACGTCTGCCACAGACCTCGTCTGGGGCCAGGACTCCCAAAGCTGGCTCTCTGCTTGGGTGGGGGAAAGACAGTGGGGGAGAGGAAAAGTGTCTATAAAAATCCTTAAGGAAAAGCCAAAATCAGATTTGACCATGTTTGTATGAACACAGAAATGGTTCTGGAAGAAACTGGGCCCAATACTTGTCAGTGTTGCCTTGGGGGAGGGGATTTTCTTTCTTTTTTGACATTGTGTTTTTTTTTTTTTTTAAAAGATTCACTTATTTATTCCAGAGAGAGAGAGAGAGAGAGAGAGCGAGCGAGCGTGCGCGAGGGGGGAGCAAGCAGGGCCAGAGGCAGAGGGAGAGGGAGAGTCTCAAGCAGACTTCTCCGTGAGTGAGCATGGGAACCAGATGCAGGGCTTGATCTCAAGACCCTAAGATCAGTTGTGAGCCGAAACCAAGAGTCCAAGGATTAACCAACTGTGCCACCAGGTGCCCCTGCCATGTCATTTTTAAAATTAGGATTATGGGTGAGTTTTACTTTCTTTCCCTCCTCTCAGACACCTCCATCCTCTCAATATTTGATAAATATTTATAAAATTAAATTATAATTAAATTATAAAATTTAAATATTTATAAAAAATAATAATATGGTGAAATTCAAAGAGTCACAAAGTACTCATCATGAAAATGAAGTTTCTCTTTTAGCTGTATCCCCAAAGGCTGCGACTTATATCACTTTCTTTTTTTTTTTAAGATTTTATTTATTTTTATTTGAAAGACAGAGTTCACAAGCACACAGAGAAGCAGGCAGAGAGAGAAAGGGAAGCAGGCTCCCTGCTGAGCAGAGAGCCCAATGCGGGGCTCCATCCCAGGACCCTGAGACCACGACCTGAGCCGAAGGCAGAGGCTTAACCCACTGAGCCAGCCACGCACCCTGTCACCCTTTACTCTTTTTATACTAGTGAGTGTATCACATGCAGACTTTTATGCTCCCCACAGTATATCTTGGAAATTGTTTAACATTGGAGCCTGTAAAGATCCACCTCATTTTTAAAAAATGGCTTTGTAGGGGCCCTTGGGTGGCTCAGTCAAACCTTTGACTGTTGGTTTCGGCTAAGGTCATGGTCTCAGGGTTGGGAGATCAAGGCTTGCATTGGGCCTGCACTCAGCGGGGAGTCTGCTTGAGATTCTCTCTCTCCCTGTGCCCCTCACTCCTCACTCTCTCTCTAAAATAAACAACGCTTTTTAAAAATGGCTTTGTAATATTCTTTTTTTGGTTTTGTTTTGTCTTGTTTTTAAGTAGGCTCCACACCCAGCATGGAGCCCAACGTGGGACTTGACTTACGATCCTGATATCAAGACCTGAGCTGAGATCAAGAGTTGACACTTAACTGACTAAGCCACACAGACACCCCCTTTTTAAAACTTATTCCTTTTTAAAAAACGTTATATTCTTATATGGAAGTTCTGTAGCATAATGAACGAACTCTCTTCCCATTGGCTGGGGAAGACTATTTTCATTGTTTTTTTGCTACTGCAAACAATAACCCAAAAAAATAACCCACAGCAAACATCTTTTCTCAGATTTGGGAGTATGTCTGGGGTTAATTCTTTTTTTTTTTTTTTTAAGATTTTATTTATTTATTTGACAGATAGAGATCACAAGTAGGCAGAGAGGCAGGCAGAGAGAGAGAGGGGAGGAAGCAGGCTCCCCGCTGAGCAGAGAGCCTGATGCTGGGTTCAATCCCAGGACCCTGAGATCATGACCTGAGCCGAAGGCAGAGGCTCAAACCACTGAGCCACCCAGGTGCCCCTTGGGGTTAATTCTTGAAACTAGGGTTCCCGAGTCGAAGGTGGTTTTGTTTTGCTTTTTGACGCTTCTGATTTTTAATAGCTTATAATTTCCTCCCAAAGAAGTTGTATCAATGTGTGCTCACATCAGCAATGTGTGCAGGTGTCTGTGTCTTTATGTGCAGGTGTCTTTATGCTTCCTTTTCAAACTAATCTCCAGTCATGCTTTTTAATCTTGTCTGTCTGTTGGCTGAGACTGGTATCTTGCTGTGTTTCTTTAATCAGTGGCAAGACTGATCATTTTTTTTTTTTAAGTAGGCTCCATGCCCAGTGTGGAGCCCAACGTGAGGCTTGAACTCATGACCCTGAGATCAAGACCCGAGCTGAGATTAAGAGTCAGATACTTAACTTACTTAGCCACCCAAGCACTGTTCATCTTTTTATGTTTATAAACCACATGGATTTCTTTTCTTGTGAACTACCTACTCTTGGCCTTTGTCAACACTGTTTTGCTGTTGGGTTGTTGGTCTTCATCTTATTGATTTTTATTTTTTATTATTTATTTTTTTTTAGAGAGGGATGGGGAGGGGCAGAGAGAATCTAAAGCAGCACTTGATCCCCAGACCTGAGATGGTGATCTGTGCTGAAATCAAGAGTTAGATGCTGGGACACGTGTGTGGCTCAGTTGATTAAACGTCTGCCTTTGGCTCAGGTCATGATCCCAGGGTGCTGGGATGGAGTCCTGCATCCGGGTCCCTGCTCAGCAGGGAGCCTGCTTCTCTCTGCCAGCTGCTCCCCCTGCTTGTGCTTGCTCGCTCTTTCTCTCTCTCTCTCTGACAAATAAATAAATAAAATCTTAAAAAAAAAGAATTTCCTTAAAAAAAAGGGGAGTCAAATGCTTAACCATCTTAATCAAATGCTTAACCACCCAGGCACCCCTCCCTCTTCTTAATTTTTAAAAGGTCTTTCTATGGGGCGCCTGGGTGGCTCAGTGGGTTAAGCCGCTGCCTTCGGCTCAGGTCATGATCTCAGGGTCCTGGGATGGAGCCCCGCATCGGGCTCTCTGCTCAGCAGGGAGCCTGCTTCCTCCTCTCTCTCTGCCTGCCTCTCTGCCTGCTTGTGATCTCTCTCTGTCAAATAAATAAATAAAATCTTAAAAAAAAAAAAAGTCTTTCTATGTTAGGAAAATTAGCTCATGCTTTGCTACATATGTTGTGAATATTTTTCCTAATTTGCAGTTTGTTTTTTTATTGTTTAGTATCTTTCTTTTTTTGTACTGTGGAGGTTTACTTTTTTTTTACTTATTGACACTTACCAGTCTTTCTAAGAAAGCCCTTCTTTCTTCCAAGATTATAAAAAATTTTCCCATTTCTCTATTCTAGTAGCTTCATTTAAAAAATGTTTATTATTATTATTATTTAATTTTAACATTTTTGCTCTATCTCAAAATAATTTGACATCAAGAATGAGATAGGGGAGGGGCGCCTGGGTGGCTCAGCGGGTTAAAGCCTCTGCCTTTGGCTCAGGTCATGATCCCAGGGTCCTGGGATCGAGCCCCACATCGGGCTCTCTGCTCTGCAGGGAGCCTGCTTCCTCCTCTCTCTCTCTCTCTGCCTGCCTCTCTGACTACTTGTGATCTCTGTTTGTCAAATAAATAAATAAAATCTTAAAAAAAAAATGAGGTAGGAACCCACTCAACCTGACACCATTTTTAATTTGGATGACTATCTACATCTGGAACTATTTTTTGGTAACTCTATCTTTTCCCCCATTTATCTGAAATGCCTTTTTAAAACTTATTTTATTTTATTTTATTTTTTTTTAAATAAAAATATTTTATTTATTTATTTGACAGAGATCACAAGTAAACGGAGAGGCAGGCAGAAAGAGAGGAGGAAGCAGGCTCCCCATGGAGCAGAGAGCCTGATATGGGGCTCAGTTCCAGGACCCTGGGATCATGACCTGAGCTGAAGGCGGAGGCTTTAACCCACTGTGCCACCCAGGCGCCCCTGAAATGCCTTTAAAAAAAAAAAAAGATTTTATTTATTTATTTGACAGACAGAGATCACAAGTAGGCAGAGAGGCAGGCAGAGAGAGAGGAGGAAGCATGCTCCCTGCTGAGCAGAGACCCCCCCCACCCCGATGTGGGGCTCGATCCCAGAACCCTGGGATCATTATCTGAGCCGAAGGCAGAGGCTTTAACCCACTGAGCCACCCAGGTGCCCCTGAAATGCCTTTTTTATTCCATATAGAGGCTCAGTAAGACGGATACCAGCAGAAAGTCTTGGTCAACTAAACTGACACGCTGGCCAGTTCTTCATTTTTCTTGCTGATGTTGTTGTCTTTCAAGAAGGTAGAGGAAGTATCTAGAGGAACCGTTGACTTGGGCCAAATTCTGGCCAACTAGGCGGAACAAACTGGTGAGGGGAAGTGACAGGAGCCCTGGTAGAAAGTGACTGTGTCATTCTAGATACTCTGTCTGCCTCCCACCACTTTGGTTAACCCCCAGCTCCATCCAGCCCAGCTGGGAACATCCCTTGTGGCCAGCATCCCTGACAGCTTGGTTCTATCTCTAGCAACAGGAAGTCTCACAAGTAAGTTCCGCAAACACACCCTGCTCTTTCTTGCCTTCATTTCTTTGGAGATGCTCTTCCCTCCATTTGCAAGACTTTCTCCCACTTTGCCTAGCTAACTATTTATCCTCCCTGGATCAGTTTCAAGGTTGCCTCCAACGTAAAGTCTTCCCTGATATCCTAAGTGGAGGTCCTTAGTACCTCCTACCCTTCCTTAGTCTTTATCGAAGACTGATGGGGGACGGAAGGATGGGAAAGCCACTCACATTCCAGAAACCTGATGTTCTGGAAAGTGGCCTGGGGTAGATCCCCAGTAAAGATTTTTTTCATAGTCTTATCTACCTAGGACCAGGACTGGCTATATAATTTGGGGGGACCAGTGCGGAATGGAACGGCAAGGTGCCCTTGTTCATTGATTACAACATTCAAGATGGTGACAACAGAGCATTAAACCAAGTCTGGGGGCATCTGGGTGGCTCAGTGGGTTAAATCTTCTGCCTTCAGCTCAGGTCATGATCTCAGGGTCCTGGGATCGAGCCCCACATTGGGCTCTCTGCTCAACAGGAAGCCTGCTTCCCCCCTCTCTCTGCCTGCCTCTCTGCCTACTTGTGATCTCTAGCCATCAAATAAATAAATCCCTTCTGAGAGCAGAATCCTTTGAGACTGTATGCATCACATTGGCCTTGCAGCGCATTGAATATTGGCCCTCAAAAATACATGTCCTTGTGCAAATGCATGGCCCCTGTGAATGTGACTGTACTTGGAAAAATTGTCTTTGTAGGCATAGCTAAGTTAGGGATCTTGAGGTGAAAAGTTCACCTGGATCACTTGGGTAACCCCAAATCCAGTGACGTGTTCTAAGAGATACCCAAGGTAGGTGAGCCAGACAGGGAAGAGAAGGGAGAAACCCAGAGGAGAAGCCAATGTGACTGTGGAGGCAGAGATGGAAGTGATGTGGTCACAAACCAAGGAAGCCAAGGAACTCCGGCAGCCACCAGCTGGAAGAGGCGAGGAAGGATCTTGCCTACAGTCTCCAAGAGCGTGGTCCTGCCAACACCTTGATTTCCACCTTCTTTTCTCCAGGATGATGAGAGAATACATTTCTAGTTTAGCCTAACCCAGTTTGTGGTCATTTGTTATATTAGGAAACAAATATATATATATATATATATAGAGAGAGAGAGAGAGAGAGAGAGAGACATCTCTCTCTATATATATGTCCAGCTTTGCTCACGACAACATTGAAATCATGGGGAAAGGGAAGCCCTCTCTTCCTTGGGGTTACAAAAGCAGTAGAACTATGCTCAGAGCTGCCAAGGCCCCTCCATGGGCAGATCCTACCTGAAGATAAAACCAACCCGGGAAAGTACAGCCAAGAGACAAAGAAAGAGAACGATTCTTTTATTTATTTTTTTGGTAAGATTTTATTTATTTATTTGACAGAGAGATCACAAGTAGGCAGAGAGGCAGGCAGAGAGAGGACGAAGCAGACTCCTTGCTGAGCAGAGAGCCTGATGCGGGGCTCCATCCCAGGACCCTGAGATCAAGACCTGAGCTGAAGGCAGAGGCTTAACCCACGGAGCCACCCAGGTGCCCCCGAAAGAGAACAATTCTTAAGGACATGGTTGGAAAACCTGGATCAAACTGTGTCTGAAGATAATGCTATCCTTGGAGGTTTTAGTTATGTGAGCCTAAAAATCCTACAAAATCAAACAAGTCCTCTACTCAGATAAATTCAACTTTTGTAACTTGCAACTGAAAGAGTTCGAGTCAATACTCAGATTTCAGGCAACTGAGAAGAACGTTATCCAGCAGGCTTGGAAAGGAAGCTCCCTCAAGAAAACTGAAAAATGCTCACAAATGGCCAGTAAGAATAAAGAGGCGGGAGGGAGGGAGAAGCACCAGTGGAGGAGTGTGAATACAAAAGGAGCCCTCTAGGGGAAGCTAAATTTGAAAGTGAAATTATTTATTTTTAGTAATCTCTAAGCCCAACGCAGGGCTCAAACTCCCAACCCCAAGATCAAGAGTCCCACGTTCCTCTGACTGAGCCTGTCAGGTGCCCCTGACAATCTCTTCTCTAGATTGTAAGCCCAGTGGTGGGTGTTTGTTTGTTTGTTTGTTTTTGCTTTTTTGGTTGTTGTTTAGATTCCACATGTGAGATCAGACAGTATTTATCTTTCTGTAACTTGCTTCACTTAGCATAATGCCATCAAGCCCCATCTATGTTACTGTAAGTGCAATATTTCCTTCTTTTTATAGCTGAATATTCCACTGTGTATATGTAAATGTGTGTATTATGTGTGTGTGTGTGTATCCATACACATTGTATCGATTCATCCATCGATAGACACTTATCACATATGTGTTTCTGCATGCTGTTCTGTCCCGTGGGTTTGTATTCCTCTGCCAACAGGACACCATCTTAATAAGTTTATAAAAATGTTTGAAACTGGATAGGGGGCCAAGTGGCGTCAAGACAGTGAGCTCCATGGGGGCATCTGGGTGGCTCAGTGGGTTGAATCCTCTGCCTTTGGCTCAGGTCATGATCCTGGGGTCCTGGGATCGAGCCCCGAGTCGGGCTCTCTGCTCAGCAGGGAGCCTGCTTCCCCTCCTCTCTCTCTGCCTGCCTCTCTCCCTCCTTGTGATCTTTCTGTCAAATAAATAAATAAAAATCTTTAAAAAATAATTATAACACTATTAAAAAAAAAAAGAAGACAGTGAGCTCCTTCAAGACCAGGGCTGTTTCTCACTTCTTATCCTTGGGCTTAGTAGGTAGGTGCTTGACAGTCATTTTCTAAGTGAAACGTAGTCATCTTCTAAGTAAAATATTTTCTAGTACGGCTGAATTTTAGAGGACGTGTCCGGAGGATGAGAAGAAGGACAAACAAGCAAAGATACTGACCAGGCGGGAAGTGAATCATGGACAGGCGTGCCAGGGCTTCTAGAACCTTCTCAGAGCTGAAGCGACAACAGCTGAGGGACCACAAGGACAGTCCCTGGACTATGTCGGAGCGTAATGCCAAGGGGGAGGGGGACTCCCTGATGCTGGGTTGTATGGAAGGAGAAAGGAAAGGAATTTGATCACTCTGGGTGCCTCCTACAGGTGGAATCTTATGGCCGTTGTGGTTTTGTGACTGGCTTATTTCACTTAGCCTCATGCCCCGGTGATGGGATTTCCTGCCTTTCTCACCTTGAATCATCTTCCACTGTCTGCATACCACACGTTCCCCTGTTGACGGGCATTTGGGTTGCCTCTGCTTTTTAGCCGCAGTGAATGCAGCTGCTATGAATATGGGTGTGCGAAATATCACTCTGATGGCCTGCTTTCAGTTCTTACGGATACAGACTCGCAGGTGGGATTTCTGGATCATACGGTAATTCCGTTTCTAATTTTTATTTTATTTTGTTATTTTTTAAAAAGATTTTATTTATTTATTTGACACAGAGAGATCACAAGTAGGCAGAGAGGCAGGCAGAGAAAGAGAAGGGGAAGCAGGCTCCCGGCTAAGCAGAGAACCCGATGCGGGGCTTGATCCCAGGACCCCGAGATCATGACCTGAGCTGAAGGCAGCGGCTTTAACCCACTGAGCCACCCAGGAACCCCCCCATTTAATTTTTAAAGGAAGTTTCATGCTGTTTTCCACAGCAGCTGCACCATTTTACATTCCCACCAACAGTGCACAAGTGTTCCAGTTTCTCCACATCCTCACCAACACTTGTTATTTTCTATTCATTTTTATTTTATTTTTTAAAAGGATTTTATGTATTTATTTGAGAGAGAGAGAGAGAGAGAGAGGGGATCGGGGGAGGGGCAGAAGGAGAGGGAGAAGCAGATTCTCTGCTAAGCACACAGGCTGATGTGGGGCTCAATCCTGCGACTCTGGGATCATGACCTGAGCCAAAGGCAGATGCTTAACTGACTGAGCCACCCAGTGACCCCAAGTTTTTCAAGTTTTTCAGTTTCAAGAAACTGCCATACTCTTTTCCAGAGTGGATGTACCATTTTTAAGTCCCACCAGCTATGCATGACTGACCCTTGTTATTTCTGGACTCCATATAATATATTTTACTAAGATTTTACTTATTTATTTATCTGAGAGACAGCGAGAAAGAGAGAGCATGTGTGAATGGGGGAGGAGGGAGGAGCAGAGAGAGAGGGACAAGCAGACTCCACGCTAAGTTCAGAGCCCGAGGCAGGATTCGATCCCACCACCCAAGACCGTGACCTGAGCTGAAAACAAGAGTTGAACACTCAACTGACTGAGCCACCCAGGCGCCCCCAATGATCTGCATTTTAGAGATGAGAAAACTGATCCGTGGTACCTCTCCAGGTTTAAAAAAAAAAAAAATCACCGGTTGAAGGTTGAGGTTGAGAATCCTTCTCATCTCATTTGCCGTCCCGAGGCTAGCACCCCTCATAGTTCCAAGAAGGCTGGAGTTGTAGTCGTCACAGTGACCGAGTGCGAACGTGGCCATACTACTTTTTAGCTACTCCGGTAGCTAGATTTTGAGGACTCTTCGCTACGTAGCGCAAACTAACTGGTGGAGTCACCTACAGGCAGAACAATGTGAAGTCCAAGGGAGAGGGACCCTCTTGATACTGTATCTGTTCTCAGCAGCGAGGAATGAATGTTGCCTTATGTATCATTGGCTAGAGCCTCCCCCCATGCCGTTCCTAGCAATGAGAGTGGAAGCACCATGATTGACTTGGAAAACCACAGGGACCTGGCAGAGAAGAGTAGATTATCCTCCAAATAGGATTCTGCCAAAGAACACAGAAGCCTTCCGTCTTTTTGGCAGAGCCGTACATGGAGGAGGGACAGTGAGAGAAGAGGCAGTGGATTTTCTGGGGGCATACAGTAGGCATCTACTAGAGATAGACCCCCAGTAACCATGCTTTCAGATTCTCTTCATCCTCCCCACCTCCAGCTGTGGCTGGTGGGACCAGGGACGCCCTAGGCCAGAAAGTTGAGTCAATGAGAATCTCATTCTAGGTGTTTGGAAATAAGACTTTTGATAGCACCTGTTGGGGGGTTTGTGTGGAAGTGGTATCCAGTACTTGGGGGAGATGTGAGGAGGCCATATTTCACAAGTGGGAGTTGCAAGAGAGAGAGAGAAAGAGAAATCTGGTTAACATTTAGAAAATTTTTTTCTCGATCATCCTTCCTGGGGACTGGCAAGATTGCTGGTCTCGGCTTCATGAGACACCTCTGTAATTCCCATAGTAATTTCCTCTGCATTTGCCTGAGCTGCCCCTAATGAGCTTCTGTCACTCACAATAAAACTGTTTTTAACACCCTGTTCCTAGGAAAAGATGCCCAACCTTACTCATAGTAAGATAAATGCAAATTAAAATTACACTCAGATACCATTTATCATGTATCAGATTGGCAAAAAGAGAAAGGCCTCATTTTTTGGGGGAAAGCTGTGAAGAAGCCGGTGCTGGTGCGGGTGCCAAAGGTGGTAACCCCGTAAGCAGGGAGAGCTGGCGACATCCATCAGCCCGGGAAATGCACTTAACCCTTTGACCTAGCAATCCTCAGCTCAGGGATTTATTATACAGATGCACAGATGTGGGGAGGAAGTGATGTCTGTACGACAGCATTGATTTTTTTTTTTTAAGTTTATTTATTTATTTATTTATTTATTTTGAGTAATCTTTACATCCAACATGGGGCTCAAACTCACGCCCCCGAGATCCAGAGCCTCACCCTCTTCCAGCTGTGCCAGCCGAGCACCCCTGTCCTAGATCATTTATTACAGCACCATTTGTAATAATAAAAAAAAAAAGGTTTGGGGACAGCCCAAATGTTCCCCCATGAAGGACTGGCTAAACTAGGTACATCCTTACGTGGGTACAAAGCCGCTGCAAAAATTGATGAAGTTGTCTATGCTGTAATATGGGAAGGCATCCAGAGAGCCTGTTAAGTAAAAAACAAAGTGCAGGATAATGTACAGGGTTCAGTGCCTTTTGTGTAAGGAAAAGGGGGAAAGAAGACTATGCAAGAATATGTACTGTCATTTTCTTATATTGAAACAGGGAAATCTGGTAAAGGAGGTGTAGACAGATGAACAAGAAAGTAAGAAATGAATAAATATACTTTAAAAAGGTTTTGAAATTATTTATTTTAATTAGAGAGAGAGTGCAGAGGGAGAGAGAGAGAGGGAGAGGCTGGCTCTCCACTGAGCAGGGAGCCGGACATGGGAGTGGATCCCAGGACCCTGAGGGCATGACCTAAGCCAAAGGCAGACACTTAAGTGACTGAGCCACCCAGGCACCCCAAGATGCTTTTAAAAAATTATGGTTATTTCTAAGGGGGTGAAGGGAGTAGTGGGGCTAGGAGGTACACTTGTCAATGATAATTTTTTTTTAAAGATTTTAAAATTTATTTTATAGAGAGAGAGCACAGGTAGGGGGAGCAACAGCAGAGGGAGAGGGGGAGAAGCAGGCTCCCTGCTGAGCAAGGAGCCCAGTGAGGGCTCAATCCCAGGACCCTGGGATCATGACCTGAGCCGAAGGCAGATGCTTAACCCACTGCGCCACCCAGGCGCCCCATCAATGATAATTTTTAAATATAATTTTGCTTTTGAAAACGGGAACATATTAACTGTTCTAAAGATGAGCAGAAGGAAAAAGTCATTTTTCAGTGAAAATATTATATTATCTTATTCTATGCTAGCCTGATGTCTGAGAATTCAGTGGTGGGAAGAAAATGTGCTTTGTGGATGGCTTGATACTTGTTTTTTTTAAACAAAAACAAAAACAAAAAAAACCACCAAAACCTAGAATGAAAAATCCTGAAACAGAGAAGGTGTGCAGTAAATTTCCCTTTGACAGGATAGTTTCTTTTGGGCTTTCTGCATTTGGCACTGTGGTTGCCTGTTAAAGCTTCCCTTCTCCAGGCTGCTCTGCGTCTAGAAGCACAGTTTTATGGCTGGGTATTCTGCTCGGCCAGCTCGAGATTAAGCTGACCGGCCAAGCAGATAAAAGAACGCCAGGACGAAGAGCGATGTTGTATTAGAGATTTCTTTTTAACCTGCGGGGATCAGGTGGCCTCTTCCAGAAATGACAAAATCTATTTTCTCTTCCTCATATGTTCTCCCTGTTGGCACTCTCTCGTTATAAGAGGGAGTAAGTAAAGATTGCTGGGGGGAGGGGGGGAGGGGGGAGGAATGAGCTGGCATCTTCTCACTAATGTGGGTGGCAGGTTCTGTCAGCCCCGGGGAGCGGAGTCTCATTTTGAGCTCAGTAGCACAGCCTCTGAGGTCAGACTGACAATGCAGAGGACGGTTCTTTCACTTGGTGATGGAGGGATCTTTTTTTTCTTAAAGATTATTAATTAATTTATTTGACAGAGAGAGATCACAAGTAGGCAGAGAGGGAGAGGGAGGAAGCAGGCTCCCTGCTGAGCAGAGAGCCCAATGCGGGACTCGATCCTAGGACCCTGAGATCATGACCTGAGCCAAAGGCAGAGGCTTTAACCCACTGAGCCACCCAGGTGCCCCATGGAGTGACCTTGAGTGCTCACTGGACTTCTTTGCGCCTCAGTTTATGTAAAAAAAAATGGGGGGAGGGTAATGATATTATCTACCTACATCACTATTATGAGGATCAAACGAGTTCACCCATGACGAAAGTGGCCAACAGTGCTCAGCCCATAGGAAGCCGCCAGGAAATGCGAGCACTGAAAAGAAAACGTAATGATCGTTTTATTATTCCGTGACCTCAGGCTAAATAGGAGAGCTGGTGGGCGTGGAGAAGATCGCCGTTCTCCCACCCCCAACCAGTTTAGTGCAACCCCATGGAAGAAAAATTGAGGAGAGGTCTCTGGACGCCTCTAAGATGATACGTGTAGTTCCAGTGGCTGCGGTGTGGCAGGTGTCATGCCCAGCCCCGAGGGAGAGAAATTAGTAAGCAGCACAGGACAGCTACTATCTTCTCTGAGGTTCTAGACTACGTGGGGGAGGCGGTCAGGTACACAAGGGTACGGCACAGGGTAAATGCAATGACCCCGTCAATTCCGGGTGGCATGGGGGTCCCAGGTGAGGGACACTGAAAACCCAGGAACCAGGAGAGACTTCTTCTTCTTTTAAGATTTTATTTATTTATTTGACAGACAAAGATCACAGGTAGTCAGAGAGGCAGGCAGAGAGAGAGGAGGAAGCAGGCTCCTTGCTGAGCAGAGATCCCGATGTGGTGCTTGATCCCAGGACCCTGGGGTCATGATCTGAGCCGAAGGCGGAGGCTTTAACCCACTGAGCCACCCAGGTGCCCCTGGCAGAGACTTCTTAGAGGCAGGGAGAGAAGCAGATCCCCTCTATGCACAGTGATGACACAGTCCTCTCCCTCCCAGAGCAAAAATACTAGTAGTCATCGAACTACTGTTACCAGTAACAATGACGATAATTAAGTAACCATGTCATGATGATAATAAGTAGGGTAATATGAAATGCAACATGATTGTGTGAAATAATAATAATGTCAAGAATTAAAACATATTTAGGCTTGTTCCAAGCACATGTCGGGCATCAGCTCATCTAATCCTAGCAGCCTCTTGGTGGGTCCGCTCTGTCCGGATGAGACATGGCCTATCTCACCTCTGTCTCCTGCTGGCCCTGCTGAGGAGGGCCAAGTGAGTGAGGAAGGCGGAAGACCTAGCCGTCTCTCACACCCAGTTCGGGCTCTCCAGGGAGAAGGTGTTCCCAGCTCCCCCTTTCCAGACAATGTCACGGCAGAAAGAGGAAGAGAAAGTCCTCCCTTCTCAGACTGAGTCATCCCTCCGCATCCTGACTCCCCAAACGAGGACCCCGTCATGACCTCTGGTGTTGCTGTTCCATGGCATCAGATCACAACGGATCTCACGATGACATTCATTCCTGATTTAACCTGCACTCAGTGATTCTGAACATACTGAGGAGAAAGTCTCAGCTTGGAGCTAGCAGGTTTCCAGCACTTCTCCCCTCTCTGCTGCCCTCTTTTAACAAAAAATGTGCCCGCCTCTGACTTTCCTCCCGGAGTGCCTTGACGAGGGCAGAAGCAGAGCCTTCTCCCATGACGGCAAGTCTGTCTTTGGACCTGAGCCACGATTTCCTTGCCGCCATCTACATGTTGTGCCCTCGCCGCTTTGTTTTCTGTTTCCTTTTCTAGAACTTGGTAAAGCCAACAAGAACTTTCCCTGACCCAAGAAGCGGGTTTCACTGTGCCGTGTTCATTATTACACAGCGTTTTACCCACAATTACTTCCTGTTCAAGTTCCTGTTTGTTGCTGTGCGCCGAGAACCCACCTTGGTAGGGGAGGCTTGGAGAGGAGCGAAGGGGAAACTGGAGATCCAGGCAAGACCCCATGACATGACCGCTACAACCAGCCCCCGCTGTTGGGAGTCAGGCCAAAGGGCTGAGAGGAGCTAGTTTGTAAATTCCCCTTCTGGGCATTTATCCAAGAGAAATGGGTGCCTATGCTAGTATTAGACGCACACAAGGATGTTCATGATGGAGTTTTCTAAGTAAGGTAGTCCCCAACTGAGAACGCCCCACGTGGCCAGTGACATTGACCAGAGAAGCAAATTGTTGGTATATTCATGCAGAGCAACGGCAACAACGAATGAATGGATGCTGACGTAATAAAACATGGACGAATCTTACAGACATTATGTAGAGGGGAAAAAAAAAATCCAGAAATTCCCATTTGTAGGAACTTCAAGAGGAGGCAAGACTGATGCGTGATCTCAGCCTTAAAAAGGAAGGAAATTCTGATACATGTTCCAGCATGGGTCAGCCTTGAGAGCATTACGCTAAGTGTCATAAGCCAGGGTTATGGACTGAATGTCTGTGCCCCTCCCCCCATCCCAGTTCATCTGTGGAAGCCCTAATCTTCAATATGATGGCAGATAGAGGTGAGGCCTATGGATGTAATTGGGTATAGATGAGGTCATAAGGAAGGAGCCGCCTAAAACATGATCTCTCTTTCTCTCTCTCTCTGCATGCATGCACCAAGGAAAGGCCACATGAGGACATGACCAGGAAGAGAACTCTCTCCAAGAACCTCATCATGCTGGCATCCTCTTTGTGGATTTCTGGCCTCTAGAACCATGAGAAATAAATGTTGGTTAAGCCATTCAGTCGATGGTAAGTTATGGCCGCCTGAACTGAAGACCACCAGGTTCGCCCAGATAAATGCTGTAAGATTTAAAAAAAAAAAAAATTGTATGATTAAATGCGTGTGAGTTCCTGTGAGTATTTAAAATCAGAGACAGAAAGATGAAAAGTGGTTGCCAGGGGCTGGGGCAGGAGGGAATGGGGTGTTGTTGAAGGGGTATAGAGTTTCAGTTTTGCAAGATGAAAGAAGTTCTGGAGATGGGTTGCGCCACCATGTGAACGTACTTAACACCACTGCACACTTAGAGATGGTTGATCAAAACTGCAAGAAGATGCCACCTCATACCTGTTAGAATGGCTGTCATCAGGAAGATAAGAGGTAACAAGTATTGGTAAGGAGGTGCAGAAAGGCCACCCTTGTGCACTGTTGGTGGGCATGTAAATTGGCGCAGTTATTTTGGAAAAACAGTGTGGAGGGTTCTCAAGAAATTAAAAATAGAACCACCATATGATCCAGCAATTCCTTCTGGATACTTATCTGAAGGAAACAAAATCACTATCTCAAGGAGATATCTGCTTCTGTGTGTTCATTGCGGCGTTATCTATAAGAGCGAGGACATGGACCCAAGCTAGGTGTCCTTTGATGGCTGGGTAGGGATGAATACATAAAAATGTACAGTGTAGGGGCACCTGGATGGCTCAGTGGATTAAGCCTCTGTCTTTGGCTCAGGTCATGATCTCAGGGTCCTGGGATCGAGTCCCACATCCGGCTCTCTGCTCAGCGGGGAGCCTGCTTCCCCCCTACTCTCTCTCTCTGCCTTCTTGGGCTCTCTCTGTCAAATAAATAAAATCTTAAAAAAATGTACAGTGTATATGTGTGTGCGTGCGCGCACGTGCACACACACACACACTGGAATATTACTCATCCATAAAAAAAGAAGGAAATCCTGTCCTTTATGACAACTTGGATGGAACTCGAGTGCATTATGCTAAATGAAATAAGTCAAACAGAGAAAGACAAATGCTCTATGATCTCACTTACTTGTGGAACCTTAAGAAAAAAAGAACTCATGGAAACAGAAATCAGTTGCTAAGGGAGTAGATCTTAAAAAGTTCTCACCCCAAGAAAAAAATTTACAAAAAAAAGAAAAAAATTTACAGCTTTGTGAGCTGAGTGAGGTTAACTAAACTTACTGTGGTAATCAATTTACAATATATATTAAGTAATTATGTTGTACACCTTAACTAGCAACTATTTTACGCCAATTATATCTCAGTAATACTGGGAAAATGCTAAAAAATGGTAAATTTATATTCCATATAGTAAACCACAATTTTAAAAAGTTCTTAAAATAAATAAACCTAATTTATGATGATAAAAATCAGACAGTGGATTCCTCTGGAGGAAAAGCTGAGAAAGGGCACAAGAGGGTTTTCCTGGGAGCTAGAACTTTTTTGCATTTTGACCTGGTAGAGGTTACCTCAGTATAGACATATGTAAAAACATATTCTGCTATAGGCTTAAAATTAATGTACCTTGAGGCACCTGGGTGGCTCAGTAGGTTAAGCCTCTGCCTTCGGCTCAGGTCGTGATCCCAGGGTCCTGGGATCGAGCCCCGCATTGGGCTCTCTGCTCAGCAGGGAGCCTGCTTTGCCCTATCTCTCTGCCTACTTGTGATCTCCCTCTCTCTGCCAAATAAATAAATAAAAATCTTTAGAAAATTAAAAAAATTAATGTACCTTGTATATCTGCTATACCTTTAAAAAGGTATCTTATTTGGGGTTCCTGTGTGGCTCAGTTGGTTAAACGGCCAGCTCTTGATTTGGACTCAGGTCATGATCTTGGGGTCATGAGATAGAGCCCCAGGTAAGGCTCCAGGTCCGGCTTTGAGCTCAGTGCAGAGTCTGTTCCTCTTCCTCCTCCTGTGCTCTTCCCACCCACCTCACCTGTGTGTGCTGGCTCAAATAAATAAATAAACACATAAAATTTAAAAAATACTTTATTTTTATAAAAGTTTTTATTCATTTATTTATTTTAGAGTTACAGATAAGGTGAGAAGTGAGAGGAGCAGAGGGAGAGGGAACAGGTAGACTCTGAGCTGACATGGTTGTGGGGCTTGATCCCATGACGCATGAGATCATGACCTGAGCTGAAGCCAAGAATTGGATGCTTAACCGACTGAGCTACCCAGGTACCACGTAAATAAATACAATCTGAAATAGAATTTTTAAAAAAGATTTTTATTTCTATTTATTTGACAGAGAGAGCACAAGCAGGGGAGGTGGCAGGCAGAGGGAAAGAGAGAAGCAGACTCCCTGTTGAACAAGGAGCCCGATGCGGGGCTCCATCCCAGAACCCTGGGATCATGACCTGAGCCTTCAGATGCTTAACAAACTGAACTACCCAGGTGTCCCTAAATAAATGAAGAGTTAAAAAAAAAAAAAAAAAAAAAGGTATCTTCTTTGGAAGACTTCTCTTATGCAGAAGTGCCCATTCTTCTGATATGCGTTCCCTGGGGAATGTCATAAAAGAGCTATAGTGGTTCAAGCAGGGGGTCTGGAGTCAGAAGACCTGGGTTCATGTCTTAGTGCCACAGTTTGTAAGAAGGAGCCCTGGAAGAGTTCCGTAACTCTTTGTAACTTCATTTCATCTGTTTCTGACATAGGAATCAGGCCGTGGAGACGTCAGTGCATAGAAAAGTGCTTAAGTGCAGTATCTGGTTCAATGACAGCATCCGAGCAATAGTAGTTTTTGTTCCCATTTCTTTTTTTATTGTCCCAAAGTAGACAAAACTGAAAATGTACCATTTATAAGTGTATGGTTCAGGGGCCTTAAATACATTCACACTGCTGTGCAACCATCACTGCTATCCATCTCTAGAACTTTTTCTTTTTTTACTTTTCTTTCTTTCTTTTTTTTTTTAAACATATTATTTATTTATTTATTTGTCAGAGAGAGAGAGAGAGAGAGCACAAGTGGGGGAATGTTAGGCAGAGGAGGGGGCAGGCTCTCTGCTGAGCAGAGAGCCCAGTGCGGGACTTGATCCCAGGACCCTAGGAGCATGACCTGAGCCAAAGGCAGATGCTTAGCTGACTGAGCCACCCGGGCGTCCCTCTAGAACTTTTTCATCTCAAGATGACATTCTGTATCCATCAATGCATTCACTTCCCCTTCCCCCGCTTTTTTTTGTGGTGGTGAAATACAGGTAAATAACATTTACCATCGTGGTCATCTGAAGTGTACAGAGTACATTCATGTGGTTGTGCTGCCATCACTACCTTCCACTTTGCAGAACTGAATCCCATTCAGGGGTGCCTGGGTGGCTCAGTGGGTTAAGCCTCTGCCTTTGGCTTGGGTCATGATCTCGGGGTCCTGGGATCAAGCCCTGCATCGGGCTCTCTGCTCAGCAGGGAGCCTTCTTCCTCCTCTCTGCCTGCTTGTGATATCTCTCTCTCTGTCAAATAAATAAATAAAATTAAAAAAAAAAAAAGAACTGAATCCCGTTCAACAATAACTGCCCATTCTTTCCAATCACCATTCTACTTTCTGTCTCTAGGATCTCAACTACTGTAGATACCTCATAAAAGTCTAATCATATGGTCTTTGTTTTTTCCTAACTGGCTCATTTGATCAAAATGTTCTCAAAGTTCATCCATGTTGTAGCAATTTTCTTCCTTTTTAAGGATGCATAACATTCCACTGTATGTGTAGACCACATTTTGCTTATCCATTCTTCTGTCGATGGACACTTAGGTTGCTTCCGTATTTTAGCCACCGTGAATGATGCTGCTGTGACAGTGTTGATCACCTTCTAGAACATAAAGTTGGATTGAATTTTTAAAAATCTATTCTGCCAATCTCTGTTTTTTGATTGGAGAGTTTACATTTATTTTTGTATTTTTAAGAAGATTTTATTTTTAAGTAATCTCTACACCCAACATGGGGCTTGAATCTACAACATCAAGATCAAGAGTCTCACACGCCACTGACCAAGGCAGGCAGGTGTCCCTGGAGAGTTTACATTTAAAGTAATTACTGATAAGGAGGGACTTAACTTCTGTCATTTTGGGTTTTTGTTCTCTGTATGCCTTATGACTTCTTTATTCCCCATTTCTTGCATTACTCTCTTCACTTCTGCTTAGCTGATTTTTTGTAGTGAAACATTTTAATTCCCTTCTCATTTCCTTTTGTGTATATTCTATAAATATTTTCTTTGTGGCTACCATGGGGATTACATTTAATATCCTAAAGTTAAAACACTCTAATTTGAATTTGTACCAGCTTAACTTCAACACACACAGAACTCTGCTCTATATAGTACTGTTCCCACTTCCTTAAATTATTGATGTCACCAAGTGGCATCACTATACATTGTGTGTCCAAAAATAGAAACCAATAATGCTTTTTATGATTCATTAGTCTCTTAGATTATGTAAAAAACAAAATGTGAAGTTACAAACCAGAGTTACTATGATACTAGCTTTTAGGCCCAATAATTCTTTTTTTTTTTTTTTAAAGATTTTATTCATTTATTTGAGAGGGAGAGAGAGAGAATGAGAGGAGAGATGTCAGTGGGAAAAGCAGACTCCCTGCTGAGCAGGGCCCCGATGTGGGACTTGATCCCAGGACTCCAGGATCATGACCTGAGCCGAAGGCAGTTGCTTAACCAACTGAGCCACCCAGGCACCCCAATAATTCTTTTGTAAACAAAATGTATTAATCTTTTAAATCATGTCCAAAACAAAAAAACAGACTTACAAACCATTTTTATGATAATGCTGGATTTTGTAATTGCCCATATGTTCACTTTTACTGAGATCTTTAATTCTTCCTATGTCTTTGAGCTGCAGTATGTGTCCTTTCATTTCAGTCTACATGACTCTCTTCAGCATTTCTTGCAGCACAAGTCTAGTGATGAAGATGTCCTCAAGTTGCTTTTTTGTTTTTGCTTTTGTTTTTAATCTAGGAATGTCTTAATTTTCCCCTCACAGTTGGAAGGACAGTTTTGCCGGTTTTAGGATTTTTGTTTGTTTTGTATTTTTCCTTTTATCACTTTGAATATATTATTTCACTACCTTTGGACTCTAAAGTTTCTGATGAGAAATCTGATTGTAATCTTATTGAGGATTCCTTGTGTGTGATGAGTCACTTCTCTCTTGTTATTTTTAAGAATCTTTGTCTTTTGACAATTTGGTTATATTCTAAGTGTGAGTTTCTGAATTTATCTCACTTAAAGTTATTTGAACTCTTTGGATGTCTATAGTCATGATTTTCATGAAACTTGGGACACTTTTGGCCATTATTTCTTCAAATTGTCTTTCTGCCCTTTCTGTCTCGTTTATCCTTTGGGGACTCCCACAATGAGTATGTTCATTTACTTATGGCATTCCACAGGTCCTTTAGGCTCTGTTCATTTTTTTCAATTTTTTTCTTTCTGTTTTTTGGTAATTTCAATTGTCCTCTCTTTAAGTTCACTGATTCTTTCATCTCTCTGCTCAGATCTGCCTTCGAATCCCTATACTGAATTTTAGTTTTTTAATTTTTAATTTAATTAATTAGTTTATTTAAAGATTTTGTTCATTTATTTGACAGAGAGAGAGATCACACGTAGGCAGAGAGGCAGGCGGAGAGAGGGGGGGAAGCAGGCTCCGTGCTGAGCAGAGTCCAGTGCGGGGTTTGATTCCAGGACCCTGAGATCATGACCTGAGCCGAAGGCAGAGATTTACCCCACTGAGCCACCCAGGCACCCCTCCTTGAGCATTTTTGAGATGATTTTTTTTGTTGTTTTTTTGTTTTGTTTTGTTAAGGATTTTACTTATTTATTTGACAGAGAGATAGAGAGCACAAGTAGGCAGAGCGGCAGGCAGAGGGAGAGGCAGTCTCTCCATTGAGCAGGGAGCCTAATGTGGGACCCAATCCCAGGACCCTGGGATCATGGCCTGAGCCAAAGGCAGACGCTGAATGACTGAGCCACCCAGGCACCCCTGAGATAGTGGCTTTAAAATATTTGTTTAGTAGGTTCTCCATGTGGTTTTTCACTTCTGTTGATTTATTTTTTTCCTTTGGATGGGCCATACTTTCCTGTTTCTTAATATTAGTTTGTAATTATTATTAGTAGCAGTTCTTTTTTTTAAGATTTTATTTTTAAGTAATCCCTACACCCAATGTGGGGCTCAAACCTACAACTCTAAGATCAGTAGTCACATACTCCACTGACTGAGGCAGCCAAGCACCCCTATTATTAGTAGCAGTTCTAAATGACCTTACGAATTGCTTCACTTTTTCAAATTTCTATTTTTTCACATGTCGGGTGGAAATTGTGACATTTTGTCAATTTAATAAGTATTTATTGAGCTCCTTCTGTGTGGCCTCCCAATTTTTAATACCCTGTCTAGTGAGATATGAGGTCTGTTTGAGAAGATACTGTCTTTATGGGGCCATGAATATAAGGCTCAGAGATTGCTGGACAACTAGCACAGGTCAGAAATGACTCTGTACCCGTTTCCAGGTCAGGCTTTGAAGAACTGTTATCTTCCACTTCTTATCTCCTGGAACACTCACTTTTGGAATTCAACCACCATGCTATGAGGAAGCTCAAGCTGCCATGGAGAGGCCCACATAAAAAGGAACCAAGCCCCCAGTTTAAAGCCCTGGGTGAGTTCCCAATTGACAGCTAGCACCAATTCATCAGCCATGTGAGCGAGCATCTTGAAAGCAGATTCTGTCACTGCTGATGCCACTAGAACAGAGATGAGCTTTCAATTGTATCACCCGGTTTTAACAATTAATTTATTTGATGTTATTTAAAGTCTGTTTTTTAGAATACAACTGTCTGAAGAAATATAAAGTGAGCCCCATATATAATTTTGTATTTTCTAGTAGCCACATTAAAAAAGTAAAAAGAAACAGGTGAAAATAGTTTTAGAAACCTGCTTCAGCCCGATATAAATGCCATAATTGCAACATGCAGTGAAGAGTTATTTATAAACTATTTTACTTTTTTTTCGTTCTAAGTACTTGATATTTTGGGATGCATTTTATACTTAACAATCACATCTCAATGCAGACTAGCTACATTCCGAATGCTTACTAGCCACATGTGGCCACATGGAGCTAAAGGACTCTAGCCACATGTGGCTAGTGACTATATATTGAAGAATACAATCTTGGAATGAAAGATTTGGAAGGCAAACTACTACATCTCTGCCCCTATTTTATAGAAAGGGAAAGCAAGCCACAGAAGGAGGAAGTGACTTGTCCAGGGTAATGCACTCTCATGGATTAAGGGTTGCCTCCCTCCCCCCAAAAAAAGATTTGTCCATGTCCTAATTCCTGGAATTTGTGAATGTTATCTTATTTGGAAAAAAGTTTCTTTGCAGATGTAATTAAGTTAAAGATTTTGACATGAGGAGATCATCCCAGATTATCTGGGTGAGGCCTAAATCCAATGACCTGTGCCCTTGCAAGAGATTCACAGAGATGATTAGACAGAAGTCTAGAAGAGAGGCACAGAGAGAGAAGTTCATATGAAGATGAGGGTGCAGATGGGGCGATGTGACCACAAGCCGGGGAATGCCGTCGGCCACGGGGACTTGGAAGAGGCAAGGAAGGATTCTTCTCTGAAGCCTCCAGAGGGAGTGGGGCCCTGCAGACATCTTGATTTTAGACTTCTGACCTCCAGAATTGTGAAAGAATAAGTTTCTTTTGTTTTTAGCCCACCTGGTTTGTGATAATTCATCACGGTACCCATAGAAAGCTAATAATATATACGACAAGGTTGAAGCTTGGACTTAAGAGATCTGGGACCCCATTCCTGGCCAGCGCAACCTGTGTCTCCATTGCCTCTGAAATTTTTCAAGTGGCCAGCGTTCATTCCTTTATTAGAAGAGTGGACTGTACAGGGCTCTGGTGACCTAGAGGGTCCATGACAGATCTCTAGGGAGCTAGAGTCCTTTAGCTCCATGTGGCACCAGCTGTCTTGTCACCATCTCTTGCCTCACCTACTTCAATAATATCAATTGCTTTTCCCGCTTCTGCTCTATCCCCTCTTCAATCTCTTTTCCACGTCGTATCTGGAGTAATCTTAAAAACAACGAGAGCAACAGGGGTGCCTGGGTGGCTCAGTGGGTTAAAGCCTCTGCCTTCGGCTCAGGCCATGATCCCAGGGTCCTGGGATTGAGCCCCACATCGGGCTCTCTGCTCAGCAGGGAGCCTGCTTCCTCCTCTCTCCCCCGCCTGCCTCTCTGCCTACTTGTGATCTCTGTCTGTCAAGTAAATAAATAAAATCTTAAAAAACAACAACAACAGTAACAAACAAACAAACAAAAGGCAAACAAGTCATCAGGCCACTTCTCCACCCTCCACTGTCCAATAGCCTCCCATTCACTGGAATAAAATCAAAACTCCTTACAAGTCTACAATGCCCTGCTACCTGATGGACCATGTTTTGTACCCTCTGTCTTCTGTCTCTCCACTCCAGCCACAGAGGCTTCCTTGCTACTTCTCCAACATGCTGAGCACTCCTTTCCTAGGAGTGCATTTCCGTCTGGAACACTCTGGAACAAACACTCTGCCCTCAGACAGCCCCCTGGCTCACCCTCTCACTTCATTCTCAGACATCCCTTGATCAGAAAGGATTTCTCAGTGGGTTAAGTCGCTGCCTTCGGCTCAGGTCATGATCTCAGGGTCCTGGGATCGAGTCCCGCATTGGGCTCTCTGCTCAGCAAGGAGTCTGCTTCCTCCTCTCTCTCTCTGCCTGCCTCTCTGCCTACTTGTGATCTCTCTCTGTCAAATAAATAAATAAAATCTTAAAAAAAAAAAAAAGAAAGGATTTCTCGGCTGCTGTCACTTTTCATTCCTTTCTTATGTTTTATTGTTCCTTATGGCATCGATCTCTAGACCACCTAGTAAGGATCTGTTAGTTTATTAGGTTATTGTCTGTCTTCCCCATTAGACGGTAAGTTCCATGAAGGCCGGGCCTTCTGTCTGTTTTATCCAACAATGTGTGGAATAGCACGTAGCAGGTGCTCAATAAATTCATTGCTCAGTGAATGAAGAAATGCATGAGTGAATGGAGGAAGGTAGGGTCCATGTAACCATATCTTGTTTCCTAGAGAAGTCAGAATCTGTGTATTTAGGTGAAATTCTACCAAATATGAACAAAAAAAAATTGGCTGGCTAAAAAAAAAAAACCATAAAAAAAAAAACAACCAAAAAACACCACACACACACACAACCCCACCCAAAAACATCCAAGGGCTGGCTACCAGTTTGAGACCCCTGCTCTAGGGAACTGGGAGCAATGGGAACTGTGTTCCCTTATCCTCAGGTGGGGCAGCCCCTCCAGGAATCCAGTGTTTCTTTGGGATCCACCAGCCCTTGCATCTCCAGGCTCGGCCCCATGAGGTCCTGTTTGTTGTTACAGAGCAAAGTCACCCAGAGCCCTTCGTTCAAAAGGCAGGATGTGGGCTGCAAGCCACCAGCTCCTCCGTTCAAAGGAAATCTGCTTCAGCAGCAATGTCTCCCGGGATGTTTTCCCAAGCGTCCCTGGTTGACGAAGGGGCCTCTTCAAGGACTAATAATAGACAGGCACGTCCAATTTCCAAAACATGTCAACCTTAGAAGTGAATGCTATTTTTTCTTCCTTACCTTTGAATTACTATGCGGCAGAGGGACATTCTATTGTCACAGCCATTGCTCTCCACATGCAGCCCAATAATGACTTACCACTCGGTAGCTTCCAGGCGACATCGTCATGGTGGGACCTGAGCTTCATTAGGCAGAAGTTCAGTGTAGCTGGTTCACCTCCACCCTGCTCCCCTTCATGCCTTTATCATCAATATGCTTTGCACTTAGGCTGACCTAACCTCCATTCAATGGAGTATGACTTTAGGTGTGTATCTTCATCGCTCTGAGCCTCACCGTCCTTACCCATCAGGAAATTCGGGACTTACACAGAGGTGTTGTTGCAAGGACTCAGCAGGACGATGCAAGTACACAGGACACCTGTCTAGCAGTTGATGATTCCTATTACTGCATACCTACAGGACACAGTGAGCCGGAAGAGGCAATGTCCCTGAAGCTTTCATTCACTCACTTATTCACATAATCACTTACTCATTCAACTAATGTTTCCTGAACTTTGAGGAGGGGTCGGGCATGGAGCTTGGCTCTGATGGCACAATGGTGAGCAGTGTCTGCTCTCAGAACCTAGGTCTAGTGAAGGAGTGCATAGCCTAATGCAGTGCCATGTTCCCAGAGGAACGTAGTTCCCATGGGGAGGGGGACGGATGTTGAGACACTGCATAGACAGAGCCCTAAATCACACTGCAATATCTACTTATGTAGACAATTACCATTTTTTGGTTGCCTTTCCATCCTTCGGATTCCACCCCAGGAGAGCGTCCCACTCGGATGTTGGTGTGTCTCTAGCATCTCTCGTATATTCGTTAATCTGTCTTTAACAAATAAAAGAAGGCTTCAGATGCAGATGTTTTGGGCAGGTGGCAGCATCTGGAGAAATTTTACTACTACTGTAGATATCTTTTCCTATTCAAACTCAGAAACCAGACAGACTTTCTTTTTCTTTTTCTTTTCTTTCAGATGGTGCACAAATATGACCAGGATTTGTGAAGATGGGTCCTCATCCGCCCCGTCTTACAGTTGAGGAAAGTGAGTCTCTTTGGGGAGGGGATGGACAGAAGGTACAGAGTTCAATTCTAAACGGTTGGGCAAGCAAAGCCAGGAATTGCTTCTCTCTCTCTATCGATATGTAAAATAAGATTGCTCCTCCCCTACCTCTGCAGTACGTGTGTGCGTATGTGTGTGTAAGTGTGTGGAGCCACAGGCCTTTCCGAATGAGTGACAGCGGGAGCCCATCCCTCCCAGAGACGCGTGCAGAATGACCAATGGAATGGATGCGGGGTGGTTGGGTACCAGTCTCTGCAGAGGCCGGGTGGAATCCATCGCGCCCACCCTTGCCACCCTCCCCGCCCCCTAGTCCCCGTCGGTCCTTCCGCTCCGGGCTCCCCCGCGGGTCACACCCCAGGTGCTCACCCCCTTAATGTAACCCCGGGCCCCAGGAGCGGGTAGGGGGCGAGGCTCAGGTCTGACGATCGCAGGCTGCAGTCCCCGCGCCGCAACGCTGCGGCTCTGAACACTTCGCTAGCAGGCGGGCAGCCTCGGGGCGCCAATATGTAAAGCAGCTGGCGGCGCTGGGCGGGGCCTGGGCGCGATGCAAATGAAGGAGGCGGGCCCTGCCCGGGGCTCCGCCTCCCTCCCCCGCAGCTGGGGCCAGCGGTGCCAAGCGCAGCTGGACGAGCGGCGGCAGCTGGGCGAGTGACAGCCCCAGCTCCGCGCGCCGCGGCGGCCAGAGCCGGCGCAGGGGAAGCGCCTGCGGCCCCGGGCGGCAGCGGCGGCCGCCTCCTCGCGCGCTTCCCGGGCCCGCACCCCGCGGTCCCGCGGCCCCGGGGCCGACACCTTTCGGCTCCCGCTCCCCGCGCGCAAGATGGCTGACCCGGCTGCGGGGCCGCCGCCGAGCGAGGGCGAGGAGAGCACCGTGCGCTTCGCCCGCAAAGGCGCCCTCCGGCAGAAGAACGTGCACGAGGTGAAGAACCACAAATTCACCGCCCGCTTCTTCAAGCAGCCCACCTTCTGCAGCCACTGCACCGACTTCATCTGGTGAGAGCGCGCCGGCGCAGGGCACCTTTCCGGGGCCCCGAGGGCAGCGCCGAGCCCCCTCTCTGCGCCCCCGAGGCGGGGGACGAGCGCCGGCCGACCCCGCGTCCCCCTGCTCCCCGCTCCGGACGCCCGGCTGCACAGCCTGCGGCTTCCTGCTCCCCGGCCCCAGACGGCCGGCCGCGCGGGGCGCCTCCTTCCCGCTCTCCTCCCGGCCGCCTCGGGAGCGCCCCGGGGCCGCGGCGCGGGCCGGTTCTCCACCTGCCGGGAGCATGGGGTGGCTGTGTCCCTTCCCGGGAGGGCAGCGCCTCGAGTGCCCGCTCGCCCGGGGTTCCCCGTCTCCCCGCCTCCTTCCGGGCTCGCGGTGCCCGCACCCCCTCCCCTCCTTTTCCGGGGCAGCGCCCTGGGTGTCCTCTCCATCTCCCTGCGGGCGTGGGGCAACCTTTCCTCCCCTTCCGTGTCTCCCGCCGTGGCGCCCTGGGTCCTCTCTTACTGCGCTTCCCTGCGGGCCAGGGTTCCCCTTGGCACTGCTCCGTTTCCCCCTCTCATCACTGCGGGCACTTTTCGCCCCCAGCTCTCACCCCGTCCCTCTAGGCTTGGGGAGCCTTCTGTCTCTTCCCAGCTCCCCGGGAAACACCACCGCCGCAGGGTCTCTCTCATCCTCCCTCAGGATGCGTCTTTAACTCTTCTCTTTCCCCGAAGGTACTCGGGCATCTCTGTGGGCACATCTCCCGCCTGCTACCTCCCCCGCCCCCCACCAACTCCCCGCGACGGAAACGCTCCCCCCCATCCCGCCACCTGGTGGTCGTAGCCTCCTTTTTCCTGCCTTTTGAGGGGAGGTGGAGGTTACAGCAGACCTCCCAGCTGCCCCTTCCCCCAAAGGCGGAAGACTCTTGGGCACCCGCCTGTGGCTTGGAGGTTGCACCTGGGGTAGAGGGGCCGGGGAAGGGGGGTGATGTGGGGAAACTGGCTGGTGGCTGGGCCCCTCCGGCTACCTGACGTGCCTCTTTCTGTCTTTGCAGGGGCTTCGGGAAGCAGGGATTCCAGTGCCAAGGTAGGCTGTGGAGCTCTGGGAATGACCTTTCTGGGAAGGGATGGTGAAAAAGACTTTCTAGAAGTGACTGAATTAGGCAGAGAGCGAAGGAATCACATTTGTCAGAGTGACCTACCAAGCTGGGAGAGCACCACCACACAAAGGCCCTTTGAAGGGGTGTGCGTATATGGGGGTAGTGATGCGCCATCCGGGAAAGGTGGGTGGAGCCAGAGGCCCTACCTGCCAAGGAAGGGCATGCACCCTTCCTTCCTTCCCAGCAGCAGAAGAGTCAAATCCTGTCTCCCAAGCCTATCCTGCTTGGCCAGTCTTGCTTCTGGAGGACGCGCGCCCAGGGGTCACTTTTGGGAGGACCCCTCCTCAATTCCTTCGTACTTACCTTTCCTCATCGCACAGAGTAAGGGTCTGCTTCCTCCCCTGCTTCACAGAAGTCTCCACAGGTGGCTGCTGTGTCTGCATATGGTGCATCCCCTTGAAAGGGGACTGTGGTTGTCCCCCGGGCCTCCTCCCTCTCTGCAAGAGGTCTTTCCAGATGGGGTGCCTCTCAGATGCTAGTTTAAATTTGCCTTTTCTAGCTTCTGGCTGCATCTAGGAAGGATTCCAAGTGATTGGCTACCTGGGTCCTCACACCTGCTTTGAGATCCTTGACCCCAGCCAGAGAGGTCCAACCTAGTGGTGACTTAAACATGTGTAAGGTGGCCTTGGCCAGCTCTGGTCGCCACTCTCCAGGGTCAGATTACCTGTGGACTTAGGCTGTCAAACATTTTTTGAATTTGATGTCAACATTTAGAACTGGGAGATTTTACATAGATACCTGCATTTCCAGCTTCAAGTTTGCTGAGATTTGGTCCCACTTTCTTGTTGCAGCAATCTTTCGGAGCTATTTTCATAGCCGGGGCATGCACTCACCCTTTCATCCCAGTCCTCAACCGGGCCTGCTTCCCTCCGATCTGGCTTCTGTAGGCATTTGAGTTTGCAGCTTCAGTCCTGGAGAGTTTGTTTGTTTGTTTGTTTTCTCCCCAATTTTTGGCAAGGTGTGGTTGAGTTTGGTGGAAAATGTCTCATTTCTGGGGTGTGTCGTAGGCGCACGTGTGCTGTCCTGGGCTGCTGGGTCTGATCAGGAGAAGAAAGCATTAAGCGTTCAAGAGTCAGAGATGTGACTTAGCTGGGTCTGTTTTGGTGTAGCATTCCCCCCTCCTGGGAGAAGTCAAATGATCCCTGGTGGGTGTGGGTGGCATTGTCGGCTGCACAGGATGCTTGCTGTGTGGCACTGCTGTCTTCTGAGACTTGTGGCGGGTTCCCTCCCTCTCCTGCGATCCAGGAAGGACTTAGCCCATCCAGTAAACCCTGAAGACCAGCCTCTCTTACCCAGATGGGGAGGAGCCACAGGCTTGCGCTCTGCACCTGAGGACTTGAACCTGAAGGATCATTAACATACACTGTTACATTAGTTTCAGGTCTGCCCAAATCCCTTGAAAGTGGCAACAGCTTAGAACCCCGTTGCAAACAGTTGGATTGTTCCTAGATACCAGTGGTGTCTTCATGCTGGAATGTATAGATGTTCTCTGAGGTTACCTTTCACTTTCATGAATCAGTTTCTGTCTCTGTCGCTTGCTGGGGTCAGGGGTGAGTTTGAACATTTTTGCTGCTGCTTTCCTTCCCTCCTGCTCAGCACTTAGTCTTGCCTGGGCATTCAGGCACTCTGGAATGTGTAGGTGATGGCAGGAGATCCTGTTTTTCAAAGCCTGGAAAGTGGTAGGAATTTTCTGGTGTAGTGAGAGTACAGCAGAATTAAAGTTTTTAATCAAATTTAAGCAACATTAGAGGTAGTACTTTTTTTTTTTTTAATCCCCTTTCTTTATCTTCTCTCCCTGAGAGGCAGTGTGGGGTAGCAGACATCTGTACAAGCCAGGGGTAGGTCACTGTGGGTTTGAATCCTGGCTTTGAGACTTCCCAGCCATCCTGGTTAGCTCAGATTCCTTGTCCATAAAATGGGCCTAGTAACAATACCTACTTAAAAAAGTTGCTGAGTGGGATCACCTGGATGTTTCAGTCAGTTAAAGGTTTGACTCTTGGTTTCAACTCAGGCCGTGATCTAAGGGTGATGAGATCGAGCCCCCATGTCGGACTCCATGCTGGGGTATGGAGGCCACTTAAGATTCTCTCTCTTCTCCCTTTAACCCTCCCCTGCCACGTGTACGTGTACTCTCACTGTGCCCAAAATAAATAAATAAATCTTTAAAAAAAGTGCACCTGATTAAAATGGGATCCACATTTCACAGAGAATAGGTAAGGTTATGTTCTCCCACCTCCATCAGTGGTCCAGAGCCCAGGGTCTTAGTTCCTTTCAGTTTTCTGCTCCACCATGCAGGAGTGACCCTTACCTCATGGTCCGAGAAGGATGCTAGACTATCCGGGCAGCACATCACATTTCTGGCAGCGGGAAGGGGGAAAGGGTAAAAGAAAGGCCAAGGCCACATGCTCCCTGTCACTTCTGGAAGTTGCTGCAAGATATTTCTGCCTAGACGCCAGGAGCTACAACTTAATCACGCACCCGCCCCTTGCTACACAGGGGTGCGTGGACCCTGTAATGTTAATTTCAGGTAACCATGTTCCTGGCTACAAGTTAGGGTGTGTGTGCGTGTGTGTGGGGGGTGTTTCATTTGAAGTAGAAGAGGAGGAGTACTTGGGTGGTGAAGTCCATTGATCATTAGACTCTTGATTTCAGCTCAGGTCATGATCTCTGGGTCATAGGATCGAGGCCTGTGATCAGCTTATGCTCAGTGTGGGGTCTGCTTAAGACTCTCTCTCTCCCTGGCCCTCTGCCCCTCCCCTCTGCACTCGGGTGCACTCTCTCTCAAATAAATCTTACAGAAAAAAAGTTGAAAGGGAGAGGGGACATAGTCTGTGCCATCCTTGGGGAGGAGGTCCATAGGATGATTCTAAGGCAGGGAACACATCCACCCTCCTTTGTGTTGTCATGGGGATTGGGGAGGCAAGGATGGGTTGAGGGAGAAAGACGGGAAGTCTATCAGCCCTGGGGAACCAGGGATTTCTGTGTGCCTAAGAATAGATTTCTTTGCTTTTGTACTGCTAGAGCACAACATTCTAGATTGACTGCCACAGGATTTCTCTCCTTTGGTTACCACTCTATTTTCTAGAAAACCACTCTCTGTGAGGTAGTTTAAGACTGTCTCTGATGGGGCACCTGGGTGGCTCAGTCAGTTGAGCATCTGCCTTCCACTCAGGTCATGGTCCTGGGGTTCTGAGCTGGAGTCTTGCATTCAGCTCTGTGCTCAATGGGGAGTCTAGTTCTTCTTTTCTCTCGCCCCACCCCTGTTTGTCCTGTGTGTGTCTCTCTTTCAAATAAATAAATAAATAAATAAATAAAATCTTTAAAAAAAAAAAGTATTTTTCTGGTGAGGGGCACTGGGGTTGAGGATCCCTATTATGAAATTGACTAAATTCTGGGTGAGAAGTAGGACCGCTCAGAGAAGATTTTATTTATTTATTTGACAGAGAGACACACAGCGAGAGAGGGAGCACAAGCAGGGGGAGTGGAAAAGAGAGAAGCAGGCTTCCTGCTGAGCAGAGAGCCCGATGTGGGGCTCAGTCCCAAGACCCTGGGACCATGACCTGAGCTGAAGGCAGACGCTTAACAACTGAGCCACCCAGGCGTCCCTGGAATTAGACTCTTACCCCAGGAAACTTTTGCAGTTTGGCAGAGAGAAGAACTTTTTCTTTTAAAGGAAGTCAACTTCAGTAGGAATAGGGAGGCAATAAAATCTAGAGATTCAGAATTCAGAGCATGGGGTCGGTGTCCGATAGAACTGCGTTTGAATCTCTACTTTGCCACCTACTTGCCCTGTAAGCTACGGGTAGGTCATCTGTAGTGGTCTCAGTTTCCTGATCTGTAAAATGGGAGCTATTAGTACCTAACTATCTCATAGGGTTATGGTGAGCACCAAAGTGTGAGAGACATATCCACAGTCAGTATCCGTGACTCTAAGTGAGATGATCATTATTACTTGATTCATGGTAGGAAACTGTCAAAGTGTGACAGAGTTCATTTTGGAAGTCGTTGAATGACTAGGCTGCTTTCGTGTATTTAGGCAGGTTTTCCTCTCAGGTGTGTTTCTTCATAGACTTTGGGTAACACCAGTGTGTGCACTGCTCAGCATCTGGGCCCAGCCAGCCAGGCTCGTTCAGATTGTCTTTTCTCACCCTTTCCTTGTGAGAAAGATCTCAACTTCTCAGGGACAGTCTAGAAAAACCCCAGCATACTAGTTTTCTGACTATGAAGCTCTAGCAGGGATGATTATAATGAGTAAACCAGCTCTTCCCTTTCCTGTGTAGGTCAGAAAACATGTTTTTTAACTTTTTAATCGAAGGTATTCTTTAATAACCCAAATGTTGAGACGCCTGGGTGCCTCAGTTGGTTAAGTGTCTGACTCTTTGTTGCAACTCAGGTTATGATCTCAGTGTTGGAAGGTCAAGCAGGGCATTGGGCTCTGTGCTGGGCATGGAGCCTGCTTTAGGGTCTCTCCTTCTCCCTCTGTTCCTCCTCACCCAACTTCTCTCTTTCTCCCCTCTCTAAAAATAAAATGAAATGAAATAAAATAAAATAAAATAAACAAAACAAAACAAAAAACCAAACAAAAACCACAATCAAAGCTGTATCCAAAGTTAATTTTATTTTTGGCACAGTTTTTCCTGGCAACTTACAATATATTTTCTGGTTGAACTTTCTCAGTAAAATCATAAAGAGGCAGTCACTAAGTCAGGTTGCAGACTCCTGGAGTTTGCTTCTCTGATTTCATTTTCTTCCCTTCCCAGAAGCAGATCCCAGAGGACTGGGAGTCAAACTCCACTCACCTCTTAGCTGTTTCGGAACGTGTCCTGAGGGTTCTATGTGGATAAAAGGCAGAGGCTTTTTTGACTTGGCATTTGATGTTTTGACTTTTATTTTTTCCACCTGACGTGGGATTTCAGGCCCAAAGTCCCAAATGAAATAAAAATCTTTAGGTGAGTTAATTGCTGGATCTTAAAAAGGAGGGCTGAGGTGTTGGAGAGGCAGCAGTAAATTCCTCTTGCGCTATAAGAGGTCTCAGGGCAAGCTGGAAGCTCTGTCACTGGGCAACAGAATACTTTTCTAAGTAAATACGGAAAATACGACCTTTGGAAATGTAGTGGATAGGAGACACACATGTTCTTATAAACTAATTTTAAAAACATGGTATTTCTGAACACTAGCAATGCTGCCAATGTATTGTCCAGAACCATATACAACACATTTATGGTGTACTTGGGTCAGGAAAGGAGAAAGTAATTGGTCAGAGGATGAACCAAAGGTTTAAAAAACAATGTATACATATTCTTGTTCCTGGAGCCCCTCACCATTCTTTCTTTCTTTTTCTGCCTAGCTTTCTGTTTCTGTCTCTGCTCGTGCTCACACATGTGTATAAATACACTCGTATGTAACTACACTGGTAGGTCCCGGTTTTGAGAATATTCATCTCCTTTTGATGCTTTTCAGCTATAGGTGATTAAATTACCAGGTACAGTTTAAAACCCAGTTAGTTCTGGCTCCGGGATTTTGACTTTGCAGTCCATTGATTCTTGGGTGGGTAGAGGGATCAGCTGAAAAGTTCATCCTGTCTGACTGATACATTCAAGAACTTGGTCTCTTATCACTTGTGGCATCTGATTTAGAATCCTAAATTCTTTGACTTGACTCCTCCTATCTCTCTGTTGAAATTGTGTGATGTTATATAGGTAGATTATTGGCCTTTTTATAGAGTATCCGAAATCCATGGTCCTCACATGTGGCATTTGGAGATGTGATGGGTTCTTGAAAATCTGGTAGGACATTTACATATTTGCTACCCCATCCATCATTCCATAAGTCCGTTCATCCTTCCAGAAAGTATTCGCTCGTTGAGTTCTGTGTGTCAGGAACTATTTTAACGGACGGGGATACACTGCGTGGATGAGATTGAGAAGATCTTATATTCTGGGGCTTCCCAGGTAACAGGGAGCGAAGATATTCTATGAATTGTTGCCCCGGTATTTAAGCACACTCTCAAGACGTGCTTTGGAGGAAATGTGAGGGGTGCTATGAGAGTTTATAAGGGGATGTCACCTTATGCAAGCATTGGGGTGGAGGTGGCAGTTCTTCGATCTTGAGAATCAAACACCGAAAACAAAAGGCAAATAACTTCCCTTCCTCTGAAGTAATTGGAGAAAGTCTGAGTTGCCAGGGAACCAGAGCTAAAAAATTAGAAGCTGCTCATATCCTGGATAAAGAGTCACAGAAATCTTATCTCTGTGATGTTCCGTAGAGAGGATGAATCTTTCCTTGTGCCGAGGTCCCAAGTGAGATGACTATTTGGTAGGGCTAGATCGTTACTTTAAGGTGGCTTCTCTCTCAGTTCGACGGAGAATTTCATCTCCTCTTAGCTAGTAACTCAGCGAGTGAGCCGGCTTTCTTTTTGTGTGGGGGCTGCGTTTTGAGGTCACCCTTACAGCAGACAAGTCCGTCCATTTCCGAGGTGGAGGAGCCAGTCTGTGCCGACGGGTTGAGAGAAAAGACAGAGCGCAGCCTGTCATCTGAGCCGAAAGTCAGTGTTTAGGGGCTCAGGACACTGCCTCGTACATACCTTCCATACCCTCCGTCTGGGGCTGACATTCTACGGCTGTTCCTTCTTGGGCTTAGGCAGTGTTTTCTCTCATTTGGAAGATCATTTGTAAGTAGTGTCACAGTAAAGCCCTGTTGAATCACATACAGAGAACGACCCTCTGTCATTCCTCTCCTGTCTTTCGGATTTCGTCAAGGAGAAAGTCTCCGTTTGGTTCTAACATGTCTTTAACGCCTCTCTAACACAAATTCAGGCGCTTAGTAAGTGTTCTTTACTTTTTGTTTTTTTTTTTAAATTTAAAGATTTTATTTATTTATTTGTCAGAGAGAGAGAGAGAGAGAGAGAGAGAGTGAGCGAGCACTGGCAGACGGAGGCGGAGGGAGGAGCAGGCTCCCTGCCAAGCAAGGAGCCTGATGTGGGACTTGATCCCAGGACGCTGGGATCATGACCTGAGCCGAAGGCAGCTGCTTAACCAACTGAGCCACCCAGGCGTCCCGTGTTCTTTACTTTTTATTATGAAAGGACTAGAGGCGATTTTGAGAATAGAAGGACGTGTTAGTTTCTACCCGTAAA
This sequence comes from Mustela nigripes, assembly GCF_022355385.1. Classification (NCBI taxonomy): domain Eukaryota; kingdom Metazoa; phylum Chordata; class Mammalia; order Carnivora; family Mustelidae; genus Mustela; species Mustela nigripes. The sequence continues at coordinate 21,480,657 of NC_081567.1, forward strand.
CCATCTCCTCCCCTTTCTCCTGCTCTCTCTCTCTGGGCCTCATTTTGTACTGGTTATTTCTTCTTGTGAATAGAGGAGAGTTCATTGTCTTTGCTGGAAATGGTTGATGTTGGAAGAAAAGCTCGATGTAGCAGAGAATTGAAAGACACCATGATGGCAGGCTCTGGCAGGGTTGGGAAGAGACGAGAACTTTTGTTCAGGAGTGTCAACCTGGTAATATTACAGCGGTTATTGTGGGCTGATACCTTTTCATTGTCCTTTGTCCTGCTTGTCTCTGTCTCCTGGAGGTCTGCTTTTCCCTCAGGCCCCAGGCACAAGGTTGCGCTACCTACCGAGTCAAAAGGGGAACTTGCACCTGGACCAGGAGTCTTGGCATTTGCTAAGTAGAAATGGAAATTAACTTAGCTCAACAATAACTACATTCTTCGTGGGGGACAGAGGGCAGAGGGGGAATTCTAGACTCTTTCTTCTTTCATCTTGCCACTGCCCAGTGACCAGACTTTGGGTTTCTGGATACACAGTATAAATTGAATTGAGAGGGCAGGCTCAAAAATCAGACAGACTTGATTTCAAATCCTGCTCTGTCTCCATGACTCTATGACCTTGGGCTGGTGAAACATGATTCTACCATCTGTCCTCTGTGTATGCACTGACCCACCGACCCATTCAGCTATCCACTCAGCCATTTTTCTGTCCATTATTCATTCATCCATCCATTCATTCACCCAACCATCAACCCCTTCCCCCGTCCATCTAGCTGTCTGTCCATCTGTCCATGCATTGAGTGCCTACCATGGATCAGGCACTGTTTTAGGCACTGGAACCAGAGTGGTGAACCAGACAGAGTCCCTGCCTTCATGGAGTTTCCATTCTGGAAGGAGGAGAACAGCCATTAACAAATACTTTAGAAGAAACACAACGTCTAAGGTCAGGTTGCGATATGCTCTTTGAAGAGAACTAAGATCCTAGCCGTGCCCTTGAAGAGCTTCCTGGTCTTTTGCGGGGAGACCGGCACATGGCGAGTTAGTTCCGGCTCGTCAGGGAGGTGTGGGATGGCATCCTTACTCCTGGGAGGGGTGGAGAAGCTTCCACAGAGGAGGTGACATTTGGGAACAATCTTCCAGCAGGAGTAGGAGTTCCCAGATTGACAGGAGGCTGGGGGCCGGGGAGGGTGTTTCAGGCAGAGGACAGCTCAAGTTGAGACACGGAGGAGAGAACAGGGCTCATGCAGGGAACAGGAAGGAGGGTACACAAGGGGGCGGTGGTGGCGCTTGGAGCTAACCGTCATCTAGGAGGGCTTGGACCTTGTGAAGGCAGGACAGTGACTAGGAAGCGCTTGTTGTCGTTGTTTTAAGGCGGGATGTGTGAGGGTGAGTGATGTGGCCAAATGTTTGAAAAAGAGGAGCGTGAAGTACATTTGAACCTGTGATTGCCGGGACTCAGATCCCGGAATCCCAGGCTTGTGGGGTTGGAGGGCAGGGACCAGAAACCGAAATGACCATTTAGAAGCAGTGGGGGGGTGTCACCGAGCACGGAAGGGCCGCTGCTATTTTTCACATCGTAAAAGAGGCATTTGAATTTTCGTGTCAGTCATATCGTTGATTGTTCTATTTTGGGAGGTGGTTACTGGGCTATTTTTACGGTTCTAACAATAGGGATATCTCTCTTCACTGCATCCTGAGGCGGAGAGGGCCATGGAAATGATTTTTCCTCTGAAAGGAATCCTCCCACTCCCTCTCTCTCTGTCTCTGCTGCTGTCACTTATCCAGCACGTGTTAATTGAGCACATGCTGCACGGCGGAGGGGGGGCGGCGGCAAAGAATTTGTGCTTTGGAGACAGAAAGGCATTGGTTCATATCTTGGCTTCTCGTTACGGAGCCTTGAGCCTCGGACTTCAACTCCGAACTTTTGTTTCTTTAAAGGGGAAAGGAAGTAATCGGATCTCATTTGTAGGGCACACGCCAAGTGTTTCCTTAGCACCTTGCCTGACATGCGGGGAGCCCTTGATAAATAACAGCTTTTTCCGTTATTCCTCCGGCTGGGCGCTGTCTGGTCCTGACTCTGTAATTCTGTCGGGGAGGCAAGGGCAGTGCTCCTGAATCAAGGACTTGGTGTAAGAATGGATGTGTTCGCATAGGGAAGGCAGCTGCCTTAGGTGCAACTTACAATGTGTCTGAGCCAGAAACTCTGAGCTGGGGTCAGAGCTGGGAGGGAAACACGGCGAACAGCAGTGTTTCCTGCGCAACAGTTCCCTGGCTTTCCATGCTTTAATTCGTGGGAAACCTCCAGAGCTGAATCGAGATCTGTGATGGTCCCATCTGCTGTCTTCATTTGGAAAATGTGTTGATGGCATTTCAACTTTAAATAGATTTCTGACCATTTCACTTTTTCAATTTTGAGTTCCCTTCATCCTCCAGATGGAATGTTTACGTGCTCTTTTGGGTTGAGGAAGAAGCTGCCAAAGAGTGTGGGTGAAGGTTGAGGGTGAAGCCTGCAGGACTGTCTTTTGCCTTGCGATGGTGGGGCTGGTGATTTTTAATGAGCGAGCCCTATTCTGAAGATGTTCTGTCCTTCCCTAAAGGTGGGGGTTATTATTCAGAATTTTGGCAATGGTGCAAAGGGGAATTTTGATAGCTATCTTTTTTTTTTTTAATATGTGTGTGGCAAAATTTTATGGTTGGGAGTATCGATAATTCTATCTGGGCCAAACAGTGCACTTAACGCAGTAGGATTGATATATAGAGTGGGGAAGGACTTCTTTGTACTTCAGTTAGATATTATCTTTGGATGGCTGGATTTTCTGTTCTTCTCAGGATTAAGTCCAGAATCTCTCTCTCTCTCTTTTTTTTTTGTTTAAGATTTATTTACTTATTTGAGAGAGAGAGAGAGAGAGAATGCACAAGCAGGCAGAGGGAGAGGGAGAGAATCTTAAGCAGACTCCATGCTGAGAGTGGAATCCCATTGTGGGACCCAGTCCCATGACCCTGAGATCATGACCTGAACCAAAATCAAGAGTTGGATGCTCAACCGACTGAGCTACCCAGGTGCCCCAAGTCCATAATCTTTTAACATGAGTTATAAATCTTTGTCTGTCCTGGGTCCTCCTGAACCTGGCTTATACTTCCCTTTTACTCACTTTTCACTTTTTCGCTGAAGACCCAACTGGTCTTCCTCAATCGTGACCTACTTTTGCCCACCCCAGGGCATTTGCATGTGCTCTGTCTTCAAATTGTTCAAATGCTGTCTTCAAATGCTCTTCTCCCTTCTCTTCCCCAACTTGCCTCCTGCTTCTACAGAACTTAAGCTCAGTGTCACTTCTTCAGAGAAGCCTTCCCTGATTTTCCACATCAGGTTCCCCATTGTACAAAACCCTTTGTCAGTTTTACATTTTATAATTATCTGTTTGAGTGTTTAATCGTTGCCACCAGAGTGTCAGTTTCATCAGACTAGGGGGCCACATCTGTCTCGTTTCCTGTTTTTTTCTGAAGTACCCAGCTCCAAATCTGGCTTGTAGGATGTACTCAATAAATACCTATCAAATGAATGAATAGCATAGGGGAGAAATGACTCTAGAGAGCGAGTCATCTGATCTGGGTTTTGGTGGGAGTTTTCTATGGCTTGATCTATGATTTTCATAAAGAGTGTATCACTTTCTAGTTTACAGGCTCTGATCATTTTTGTTTGAACTACCTCTTCCCCAAATTGCCCTTGTTAGAGCCTGTTGAAGTGATTTTCAGAAGTAAGTGAATGTCATAGTCGTGGTTTGGGGCACACGTTTCTCTGTGAAAATAAATAGTCCCTCCACTTGATCCCTGCCTTTGTTCATTGGGACCCTCGTGGACTGGAGTGAAAAGAATGTCCTCTCACATAGTATATTCAGGAAGCCACCTCAGTTGCCTATCCGCAGGATGGCCGATACACAATGGAATATCACACAGCAATGAAAAGGAACATCCTACAGCTACATAATAACATAGATGACTCTCCCAAGCACAATGGGAACTAAAAAAGCCAGACACGATACCTTCTATATGATTCCATCTCCTGGATGTTGAGGAGCAGGTGAGACTAATTATAGAGGTTAAGATGGTGATTACCTTGGGGGGACTGAGGGAAGCTGCTAGAATGCTGGTAATTTTGTTTCTTGGTCTGGGTGCTGGTTGCTTGGGTGTGTTCAGGTTGTGACATTTTTTTGAGCTGTATACTCGTACCCATTTTTCTGTTAGTATACTGCATTTTATTTTATTTTATTTTATTTTTTTAAAGATTTTTGTTTATTTGACAGAGAGGGATCACAAGTAGGCAGAGAGGCAGGCAGAGAGAGAGAGAGGAGGAAGCAGGCTCCCTGCTGAGCAGAGAGCCCGATGCGGGGCTGATCCCGGGACCCCAAGATCATGACCTGAGCCGAAGGCAGTGGCTTAACCCGCTGAGCCACCTAGGTGCCCCTGCATTTTATTATTTTTTAAGGATTTTATTTATTTGAGAGAGAGAGAGTAAAAGAGATCATGAGCAGCAGAGAGGGGGAGGAGGAAGAAGCAGGCTCCCCACTGAGCAGGAAGCCCAACGCTGGACTCAATCTCAGGACCCTGGGATCATGGCCTGAGTCGAAGGCAGACGCCTAACTGCCTGACCCAACCAGGCGCCCCTACTATATACTTTAATAGAACATTTAAAAAGCAAGTGTAAGTCACCGAGGCTGAACCTCAAAAATGTCACTTGGGACTTTTTCATTTTATGGACAGAAGTGACATCCGTATGGGAGACCGGCACCTTCTGGAGTCACCCATTGAGGGATGGTGCTGTTTGCCTTCTCAGGGGGACATCTGCTTCTTCTTTCAATGTTGCCTATCGGTTGCAAACTGTAGAACAAGGAAGCCAGGGCTCTCTGACAAATTTCCCATCAAATAATTGAGTTCTGTTAATACCCGGGAAACTTGAGCTCATAAACTCTTCGTAGGGCTTGCATTTAAGAAAGTCTATACTAGTTAAGGTATTAGTAACAATCTGTCAAAGCTGCTATAACAGATAAGCCTTAAAGTCTCTGTGCTTGACGGAAAGGGATTTCTTTCTGTCTCACAGCCCAGACCAGGCAGGTGATTCTGGTCAGGATGTTCTGTGTGCGGTCGTTCACGCCTCCATACTTCTCGCCATCAGCCCCGGGGTTGGGAAGAGAACATGAGAAGGCACACTCATTTCGTTACCACCCCAGCCTGGAAGGGACGTATGTCACTACTGCTCACCTTCTGTTGGCCAGGGCCATGTCGATTGCGAGGGGCACTGGGACATGTCAGCCAGCTCTGTCTGGTAGGAAAACATGTTGGTGAACACAGCCCGCCCCGCTCTGGTCCCTGAAGCCATGATTTCCTCTCCCTTTGGGATGATGTATCCAACTTGATCTCACGGTTGACTTCGGAAAAACACATGTCACTTTAGGAAAACAGATGTAAAACTCTAGACCTCTTTATCTTATCAAACATAGGAGGGTATGTTCCGCAGAGAGCATGGTCCATTTTGTTACAAAGAGGGAAATGGAGAAGTGCTCCTTTTGTTTTTAGGTATTAGAACGGGCTGGCTCTTGTCAAAAGTTTCGGTTTCCCAGCCGGTCAGAATTCTTGGCTCTCCTGGTTGCCAGTGGACATCACAAATACTTGTATTTGAGTCACAAGTAGGATCGCCCAGTTCTTTCTTTATTTGAGAGAGAGAACAAGCAGGGGGCAGAGGCAGAGGGAAAAGCAGATTCTCTACAGAGCAGGGAGTCCAATGTCAGGCTCCATCCCAGGATCCTGGGATCATGACCTGAGCCAAAGGCAGATGCTTTGGAAGATGCTATGGAAGAGTCCTTCGGCGGTTCTGCTGGTGGCTATTTGGACACCTAGTAAACCAATTGCCTGTTCTGTGTGAAAAACCACCTGAAACCTTAGTGCCATAAAAGAACTATTTTTTTTTTTTTTTTTTAGCTCTTCCTGTGGATCAGTCATTTGGGCTGGGCTCAGCTGGGTGGTCCTTCTGGTCTGAGCAGGGTTAGCTTTTCTTGGCTGGGCTCACACATCTGGGGCCAGAGCTGAGATGCCTGGGACACCGGGACATCTGGTGGCGGGGGTGGGTCTCTCGTCTTCCAGCCTGTGCTCGTTCGCATGGAGGTGACCGCATTCCCAGTCCCATGGAGGTGACCGCATTCCCAGTCCCATGGAGGTGACCACATTCCCAGTCCCAAAGCAGAGGCTGCAGGGCCTCTGGAAGCCTACCCTTGGAGCTCAGAGCTTGTCACAGTGTCACTTGTGACATATTCTTCCAGGGAAAGTAAGCCACAAGCCCATCTCAGAAGTAAAGGAGGAAGCAGAGGAGGAAATAGACTTCCTCTTAATGGGAGAAGCTGCAAAGCGTGGCCGGCATTTTGGGGAACCTACCAGACCAATTTCAGGGCGGCCCTCCTGACTGCTTAGCCCTGTAAAACCTGCCCCTGTGCGGTGTGTGTCGGCTCAACTGCCCTTGCGCCTGCGGCAGGTCCCGAGTGAGTGCTTACTGCTTCTGCCTAATGTGAGGACCTGCATCATGGGGCCGCGGTTTGGCCGCGTGAAACGCTCTTGTACACAGGGCACAGCGCAGGGCTCGGTGCACGTGAAACCCTGACTCCTGCTGCCATCACTACCATCAGTACCCCGTCACTACTGAATACTGCCACCATCACTACCATCACCACCACCATTACAACTGAATACTACCACCATCACTACTGAATGCTACCGCCATTACTACTGACCCCACTACTGAGTACTACCACCATTACTACCGTTACTACCAGTCGTTTCCTGTAGTGTACTTGGCACTGCACTAAGAGCTTGAGATTCAGAACATGAGGTCCCTGCCCATGGAGGTGGGGGAGATCCTCAAAGAGACAGACATGAGAGTGAATTTGTGTGATCCAGGGTGGCGACCATGATTATAGGGCCATGGTGGAGTGGGATGAAGCCAAGGGCATAGGGTCAGATATCAGCTCCCCCACTGAGCACATGTGGGGCCCTGGGCACCTTTCTTAGCCTCTTTGATCTTTGGTTTCTCATCTGTGGAATGAAGGTGAGGCTATAGAGCCTACCTTCCAGGGCACCGTGTGGATTGGATGAGACATGGTGCGCCAAGATGTGGGATTGCTCATCGAACGTACGTTTTGGGGGAAAAAAAAAGTCTCAAAAATTCCCTTGGCCAATGTCCTGAAGTCATCATTCTCACTCAGTTCTCTTCGTGGGACTCTGCTTTGTCTTAAAAGATGAAGATCAGCACACACGGAGCTTATTGGAGGAGTAGTCCTGGGGCACGACACGTGTGAGGGATGGAGGGAAGCCAGGAAGGGGACTGGCTGCACTTGCGATGCAGTAGTTGTAACAGAGGCCAAAGCCAGTCCTGTGGCTGGAGCTGGGCTGGGCCTTCAGAACCAGGGCAGTGGGGATCTGCACCAAGTGGACACTGACGGTGGGCTGCTGTTGGGAAGGTGGCATGACCTCGGGCAAGGCAGCTTCCGTCTTCAAGCAGGGGACTCCCAGGGAGGTGCGAGCACTAGCCGTGAACACTGCCGGCAGCTGGGGAGCGAGTGTCTTGGCCCTCGAGGTGGGAAGAGGGCCTAGGGGAGGCACTGCGGAAGCCCCTGCATGCTTCCCGATCGCTCTTAGAGGTTCCAAACTGTACCTTCCTGGTCATCAGTAAGCCTGTGGGGTTTCCCTGGTCCTTCACAGAACTGATTTAGTTGCCGTCCAGATTCACTGATTCATCTTGCCAATATCAGGGCATCGCTTACAGAGAGCCTTTTTTTTTTTTTTTAATTATGTTGGTCTTTTTTTTTTTCCTTTTTAAAGATTATTTATTTATTTATGTGACAGACAGAGATCACAAGTAGGCAGAGAGGCAGGCAGAGAAGGAGAGGGGGAAGCAGATTCCCCGCCGAGCAGAGAGCCCGATGCAGGGCTCCATCCCAGGACTCTGGGATCAGGGCCTGAGCTGAAGGCAGAAGCTTTAACCCACTGAGCCATCCAGGCGCCCCTTACGGAGAGCCTTAATCCAGGTAGGCACAGGGGCGTGGGAATGCCCTGCCCTCGGTCACGCAGCTGCCAGGAAGGCGATCTGACCTTCGCATAGCTGACCTCCCTCCCACTGAGCCACCCAGGCGCCCCAACCAGCCCATTTTCTAAGCTTGGACCTCACACCTGATTGCCCCTCCACTCTGGGATGAGTTGTCTTGAATTTCTCCAAGTGTATTTTCTTTTAAACTGGATCATCACTCATTAAGGGTCATGAAATCAATTTCATAGGTCATGCACACCGTGAAAAAATAGATTGAAAACTATCAGAACGGATGACGTTCAGGAAGCATGAACATTGTTGCATGAAACTTTTATGTCCTGGACACGTACACAGGCACGTGCGAACTGGGTGAAACACGAAGCATTTCTTGCTGTGGGTAACCGTCAGTGCGGCTTGAGAATCACTGTGAAAAGTGTAGAGGGTAGAGGGGAGACATTGGAGGCTCATTGACCCCCGGCTTTATTTCTTTTTTGGGATGACAGAAATGTGTTGTTTTGAATTCTTTATAAGGAGAGGTTTTATTTTTACCCTGTCACAATAACCCAAGATGATTTTGATTATTACCTTTGAGTTTGCACATATCACGGATGAAAGTTGTTTTTCCAAATAGGATTCTAAGTATAGGGTATGCGGTTTTTAAAAATGGAATTGTTGATTTCTGGTGGAACTGCCCGGCCTGACCAGTCACTTGGGTGAGGCGTCTGAGTACCGTGTCAAGTGCTAGCACAGAGCTCCAGAGAGAACGCGCTGGCCGTCCTGGGGCGGTTACTGTGGGCTGAGAAAGAAGTGTTTTACGAGCAGCATCAGACAGGGAGGGAGGAGGAGTTGTCTAAGGGTTGCCCAGAGCCTCCTGGAGATACGGGAACAGCACCCTGGTGTGGAGGTGGGTCAAGTCCCCAGGGCAGCACCCTGCTGAGAGCAGCCTCCCGCTGGGGCGTCCAAGGCCCTGGGGTCAGCATGTGTTTATGATCTGGTGTCCCTGATAGGTGGGGGCCCAAATGCCAGCGGGCCTCATTGTTTTTCCCTTTTGGCCTTCTCTGATTTGGGGTCCATGGGCCACAGGGGTTCAGGGTGTCCAGATGGGATAAAAAAATGTCTAGTGCAAGGGAAAAAAGGACCTCCCGTTCCTGCTTGGGTGAATGTGTATGTTCTTCTCCAATCCCCATGAGGGGCTCTCTTAGCTGGGGAGACAGGCTGGGGAATTTTCTGTTTCCTAGGCATCTTCAAATAAGGCTTTCAAATGCTGCTGGCTCGAGCTGATGTTTATTGAGTATGTACTAGGTACTGGGCACTGTGCTAAGGGCTTTTTGTGTATTAACTCATTTAATTTCCACAATGGCTCGGTGAGGTTGCTCCTAGTAATATTTCCCTGAAGAAAAATTTCCCAGTGGGGGCGCCTGGGTGGCTCAGTCGGTTGAGCGGCTGCCTTCAGCTTGAGTCTTGATCCCAGAGTCCTGGGATCGAGCCCCGCATCGGGCTCTCTGCTCAGTGGAGAGCCTGCCTCTCCCTCTCCCTCTGCCTGCTGCTCTGCCTACTTGTGGTCTCTCTCCATCTCTCTAATAAATAAATAAAATATTAAAAAAAAGAAAAATTTCCCAAAGTTACATAGAGTTAAGACTCAAACATAGATCTGAGTTCAGGAGTGTATAAAAGGACTATAGAGGAAACGTGGGGGAGGCGAGAATGATAGCTGGTCTCTGGGGGCTTGCCATGAGCTGCTATTTTGCAGATTTCATCCCTTTGAATCTACACCCTCCACGAAGACTTGGCTATGATTCTTAGTCCCATTCATAGAGGAGGAAACAGGCTTAGTGAGGATAAAGAATTTCCCTAAGAACTGCAGAGCCTAGACTGAATTCAGATCTGTCTGATTCAGACTCCCACTTCTCACGTGCTAAGGTGAAGGGCTGAGGTGAAGGTCCCGGGCGGGGTGAGTGAGGACAGCATCAGCCCAGCTCTGGGGTGTGAGCTGGGGGCTCGGATCATTCATCAGAGCTAGGAGAGCATGCCCGCCAGAGCAGCGGCGAAACTGGCTAGAGGTTTTTTTTCTTTTTTTAAAGATTTTATTTATTTATTTGACAGACAGAGATCACAAGTAGGCAGAGAGGCAGGCAGAGAGAGAGGAAGGGAAGCAGGCTCCACGCTGAGCAGAGAGCCTGATGCGGGACTCGATCCCAGGACCCTGGGGTCATGATCTGAGCCGAAGGCGGAGGCTTTAACCCACTGAGCCACCCAGGTGCCCCGAAACTGGCTAAATTTGATGGGATGTAGAAACTCCTTAGTGGGAGAAATGTGTACATTAAATTGTTTTTTGTTTTGTTTTGTTTTTGTTTTTTCTTCTCCCCGCGAGGGAGTTTACACATGTGTGGATTTTTTTTTTCTTTTTTTGTCATAGTCCCAGATAAGGAATTCAGAAACTAGCTTCTGGTCTGAGGGCTTTGGGTGATCATGTGACTGCGGTCAGCTGATTTCCTTGTGTCTCTGTTGCTGGGTCTGGGAAGAAAGGGGACCTGAGGGCAGAACCATGCCTGGTTCCCTTGTATTTCCCCATTCATCAAGGGATGAAGTACAAGGGAACCAGGCGTGGTTCTGCCCTCGGGAAGCCTCCAGTCTCCAGGAAAGACCCATCAGTCAAACATTCACAATGCAGTGTGATAGGTGCTGGCACAGGGCTGGGGGCAGGAGCCCTGGGGACATGTCTCTTCCCAGGCTCCTGGGCAGGTGGCACGGAAGGAGTCCAAGCTCTAGGCTGAGTTTTGAGGAAGTGGAAGCCATGAGGGAATGAGGAAGTCTGTCAGCGCGTGGGGAAGGGAAGTGCGAGAGAGAGAAGGGACCCGTGGTAGGAGGGAGGAGTTGTACTGGGAAGGTCCGGCTTCAGGAAGACACGATCTGGAGGGGTAGAGAGGAGGCAGGAGAGAAGGCCCTCTGGGGTTCAGAGTGGGCGTGACCCTTCAAGCTGGTGGGGCCAACAGCTTTAAGTGCTGACAAGAGAGTGGCCCACGTAAGGGAGGGACCCAGGAAGACATCTTCGGGGAAGGGGAGAGGGTATGGGTGGCAACGAGCAAAAAAGGGAAAATGGGCTGGAAATAAAGTAAGCTGAGAGGCCCATTGAGAAATGCTTGTGTGTTGACTTCTGTTTTGTGAAGTGAAAAAAACCCAACAAAAACCCAGAGGAAGATCTAGGTCTAAACCCTGCGACTCCATGCAAGTTTCGTACCCTTATCACCCTTGTTTTTTAAAAAAGGGTACATGATAAGGAGGGTACCTTCCTTGTAAGTTGTGATGATCAAATATGATAACACTGACTTGGGGGCAGAGAAGGACTTTGGCACACAGCCCACAGGGAAGGAGTAGGGATTTTGTCGGCAAGGCGCCTGGGGGGCTCAGTCGGTTAAGTGTCTGACTCTTGATTTTGGCTTGGGTCAGGACCTCAGGGTCATGAGATTGAGCCCCTCATGGGGCTCCCACGGACTTTGCTTGAGATTCTCTCCCTCTCCCTCCCCGTCGGTGCCTTCCCCCACTTGTACACGTGCACGTGCTCGTACTCTCTCTCAAGTAAAAAAATAAAATCTTTACCAAAAGGATATTGTCCGCTACCGAGGGAGTTCTCATTGACGTATTTAATGAATAAGTTTATCATCAATAGCAATAGAAGATTCAAGAGGAGGCAGCTTGTGGGTGAAGGTGGTGAATTCTGCGTGGATTGTGTTGAATGTGAGATAACTGTGGTATATCCAGGTGTAGGTGTCCAAAAGGCCATTGGAAATATGGAGAAGTCAGGGATGGAGGTAGAGATTTGGGAATTATTATATGTGCTGCCGAAGTGAGCACGAGAGATTTGAGAATTATTAATACAGGGCTGTATTATGTATTATGTATTATGTTTTATGTCCATATCCTTGGTGTTGCCTGGAAGATTTTAATTGTATAAGACATTGAACAACATGGAATTACTTCTTTTTTTTCTCTCTCTCTTCAATTTCCTTTTAATTCTTCTGGTTGCTAAGGAGAATGTCTCAGTTTGGGGCTATCATGCTTAAGGATCTTTCTAATGCACACTAATTTTCCTTTAAATAAAAACAATGAGGCAACCTCAGGCTCTGGTGTGGTTGGCAGAGTTTAATAATTTAAATTTTCATTGTGTTTTTCATGGTTGTCTTATGTTTGGAGCAAATGTTACTACTTTTCCGATTCTGGTCGTCTCAGACTAGATGCATTGGTTATAAATAACAGAACCCTTAACTAGCTTTCTGAAGGTAGGGGGTCCTAGGGTTGGCTTCGTTGAGGCTTCCCACGATCTTCCTCCCAGTGATTTCTTTGCCAACCTCAAAGTATCATCAAGATCTCCCCTCTTGGTCCTAAGAAGGCTGTGCTAAGTCCCCAGAGTCATATCCTCATGGGACAGCGTGAGACCAAGAAGGAAATGGTGCAAGAGAAAGGATTTGTCTTTACTTCATGTCATACCTTGGAACCATGGCAGCTGTCTTTTGACTGTGAAGGACGAGGCTGACCCACCATGAACGGCAGTGTGGAGGGAAGAGGAACTGTGCCCTTCATGATGTCATTGAACCCCTGAATTAACTACCCTTGTTCCAGTCCCATCTCTGGAAATTTTGTTATCTAACAGATAATAAATCCTCTTACTGCTTCAACATTTTCAAGATGGTCTTCTGTTACTTGCAGCTTAAATGCACTGCATCTCCTGTCATTTCAGATTATTGCCCTAACCTATGAGGACTTATTCCTTCAATTTTTTTTTTTTTTTAAATCTTGGTTTGATTATATTTTTATCTTGAGACTGGGTCCTATTTTCTTGGTTTTTCACGTGTCTGTCAAGTAATTTCAGATTTTACCCTGGATGTTACGAGTGTTATGTTGTAGACACTGGATTTAGTTATATTTGTTCGAAGAATGTCAGTATTTTTTGCTTTAGTAAGCTATTATTTTGGTTGGACGATAAACTCTCTCTTGGCCATCAGCTCAGATGTCAGTTTATTATATCTTTGAGTCTTTGAGGCTGTGTGATGTGTACATGGTTCAAGAGTCAGCCAGACACGGGTAGAGTTCATGCACATTTGGGACCCTCTTCTCTTGTCTCTCTGTTCTTAGATTCCCTTTCCTACTTTCCCGTCACTGTGGTTGACCTGAAATCTGCCCTCTAGGTCCTCAAGGCAGAAAGACTTGGGGTTTTGTGTTGGAGTTTTAGCTATTGCTTGGTGCTGACTGGCCCGATGTCCTGGCAAACGCTGGCAAGTGGCCACTCCCTTCTTCCAAATGTCATCCCTGCCCTCCAGAGTCTGACCTCTTTTGTTTACTCTTTAAAACATTTTATCATGAGTTATATTCATTTTTCACGAGAAGTTTGGATAGAGTGGGAATTTGCTTGACCATACTAGAAACAGGCCTTTTTGCTACCTCACATGGGAAAACTGATGCCCAGAGAGGATAAGCCACTTCCCCAATGTCACAGAGCAAGCAAGTGGCAGAACCTGGACCCCAACTCAGGCTGCTGCACTCCTATCCAAGCTCTCTTCAGGGTACCTGGCTGTGGATTTGTGCCTCAGAATAGTTTGCCGGTTTGGGCTTAGTTTCATTTTGGCACGGAAAATGTCTGCCCTTTGAGTAGAGCTGTAAACGCCAGGAAGCTGAGCTGGGCGGTTTCATGGCGGTGTTGGGGTCAGTTTTGTCTTCTAATCAGAATCCTTAGATCGGCTCCTTTAAAGGTTTGAAATCAGAAGGCATTGTTCACCGGACAGAGTTTTGGATAAAACTTTATCAGTCAGCAGCATCGAGGCACCTGATGATTATTTATTCGGCAATCGTTTTACCAAAAGTAAGTCAGTAGTAAGTTGTGGTTATGAGAAAGGAAGTTCAGAGTTCAATATGTCCCCTCCCCATCTCTCTTTTTTTTAAAAAACATAAAAGAGGAAGTGACTGCTCTTTATTTTTGTACCAGCCTTATCACTAATGGACAGGGGGTAAAAATCTTCACTACTCTGTGGTCAAGCTTTGAAAATTTGTAATAAGAGTCTCCCTTTCTCCTTTGTAGCACCACTGGTGGGAAACTTGTGACATTGAAACAACACAGAGCCACAGAGAAGAATCCTCATAAAATCTTACCGTGTCTTATAAAATCTTACCGTGTCTTACCGTGTTCTGCCTTTAACTTTAGGAACCGAAGTGGTCCCACCCAAAAAAATCATTTCCAGTTTTCTTTCCTAACCACGCTCTGCGCAATGAATGACCTAGTTTCCCCTTAGGTATTCATTTTCAAGCTTCTTGCTGACATTCTGGAAGTATCCCCACCTTCCAAGATTGAAAACACTGAGGGAGCACCTACTGTATGCTAGAGGATTTTTCTGGGATACGGTAGTGAACAAAACAGAAAGCCCTTGCTTCTTATGTAACTTACCTTCTACTTGGAAGCAGACAATAAACACGTAAAGAAAGACAAGATCGTTATGGATAGTGACACATACTACAAAAGAGAAAAACATAATAGTTTTTTTTTTAAAGCAGAAGCCTATTTTTTCAGGGGGTGGTGGTGGGTGTGTGTGATTAAGTGGGGAAAAAAAATCACGCCTTCTTCCCCATTTCTTCATCCTTTAGTGGAGATAGGATATTTCTCTTGACTAATGAATGCTTCAGAGTTCTCTTACTATGAGAAACAGGATGGAGCAGAATGGGCTCTTGGGCTGGTTCCTGTGTTTTGTCTGGTGTTTCTGGGTTGGTCAGTTACTTCCTTCTATGGCCACAGGTCTTAGCTCTTACACTCGGCAGGGATTCTGCCCCTTGGGCTAGAGTGAAGGTTCTGGAAGGGTAGACTTGAGATCAGAATATGAAGGGCTGTGGATGTCAGGCTAAAGAATCTGCCTTTTGGACTTTGTATTCATTTCCGTTGTCCTGTTCCTGAGGTCTGAATGCGCACTTGGTCAAGTTGCCCCCAGGCTCTGAGGATTCCTGTTGAATTTCTATCCGTTCTGCTCTTCCTCCAGCCTTAAATCATTCCCCCTCTTTTTTCACACCTAAGTGTAAGTAGATAAGAACAGCACTTGTTAATTCTATTGATTGTAAAGTGCCTGCATTAAAAATGTTAATTATCGCCCCTGGGAAGAGATTAAGCCAGTAGGTCTCAGGCTCTTAAAAGAGCAGCAAAAAGCCAGGTGTACCATGGCTTCCTGTTTCTTTCTCAGAGTAAAGAGAAAAACATCAGGGAGACAGAAGCTTCAGTCATGTGGTAATAATTATGGCCATATTTATCCCCACAAGTATAGCTCTGTTAATTCTGGAGTCGGCAAGATTTTGTGACCCACTGTGGATGATGCAGTGAGGTTGTCCTCCTGTGTTAAAAAAAAAAAATTAAGTTCCTAAGTAATGCTTAAAGGCAATCTCACTAAGATTTGACCTCCTAATCTAGGTCCCCTCTCTCTTCCCCAGAGGTCACCATTGGTGTCTACTTTTAAAACTTTTTTTTTTTTTAAAGATTTATTTATTTATTTATTTGCCAGGCAGAGATCACAAGCAGGCAGAGAGGAAGGCAGAGAGAGAGAGGAGAGAGAGAGGAGGAAGCAGACTCCCTGCAGAGCAGAGAGCCAGATGTGGAGCTCGATCCTAGGACCCTGGGATCATGACCTGAGCCGAAGGCAGAGGCTTTAACCCACTGAGCCACCCAGGCGCCCCTACTTTTAAAACTTTTTTATGTTCATATTTATCCGTACTGATTGTATGGTAGAGTTGGTGGGTGCCTGTGTGTGTTTTTCTAAATGGTGCCACATAGCAGACCTCACCCTGCAACCTGCTCTTTTCACCAAACAGTGTCTCAGAGTGCAAGCTCTGTTTTTATGCTTTTCACAATTCTGTAGTGTTCCGTGGTCCAAACTTGCTCCTGTTTTTGTGGCCATTCCCTTGTTGGGGACATTCAAGACTTTTTTGGGGGGTTGGGGGAGGTGGTGTCTATTACAAACCATACTGCAATTAAACATCCTTATGCATGTCTGACACACATGCAAATATTTTTCTAGTTACCGAGAAGTAGAATGGCTTGGCCACGGGGAGCACACAATTCAGATTTTAATGGGTGTTGCTGGGAGTTCTCCAAAGTGGCTGGGCCTGGGTATGTTCCCGCCAGCAGTTGGAGTTTCTATGTCCCTGCCTCCTGCCCACATTGTGATAATGTCAAGCTGTTACATGTCTGCTGATCTGATGGGAGGAAAAGGACATTTAACTTTAATAGAGCATCATCTTGATTACTAGTGAGGTTGAGCATCTTTTTATGTATTTACTGGAGAGTTGTATTTCATCTTCTGTGACTGACTACTCCCCCACCCCCCCGCCTTTTTTTTTTTTTTTTTACATTTTCTCATTGACTTTTTAAAAATTTTTACTTCAATCTCCTGGACACCAGTCCCTCGCAAGTTCTTTGTGTTTGTTCTGGTCTGCTTCTATCAAGTCTTGTGTCCTTTGTCAGTCTAGCGTCGGGCCTGATAGACTGACATATACCGATTTAGCTCTTGAAGCCCAGTAAACCACTTCCAAGCAATGCATTATTCCCATTTTAAAGATGAGACACTGAGGCTCAGAGAGATTACGTGACTAACTGAGTCACAACTTGGGCAGGCGTGGGTAAACTCGGAAACCATGAGCAGACGTAGACGTAGACCAAACTGCGGTGAGCCACCTGGAGACGATTTTCTATAACCTTTCTCTCTTACCCAGATGCTTGCAGTTGGTCTCTCAGGAGAAAAGTCTGTTTAATTATTCATCTCTTTTCCAAGTAATTGGTGACAAGTCCTCCAGCTGGGAGATGGAACAAGCTTTGTTGCTAAAAAACATCCGCCAGAGATAGAACAGGGGATCCAGCCCCCAAGAATGGTAAATGGAGATCCTTTTCTGGCGGTATTTACACGGACAGCAGCCTTCGGCTGAAATGCCCCCTGGACAGCGGGCTGGGGACACTGATGTCGTCATGGTTCATGCCATTCATCACTTTCAGAGACGACCTCTGTACCTTTCGTTTTTTTCGATCCTTCCAAAAGAATTGAAAATCCTTTTCATCACAGGCAAGGTCAGGGCATCTCTGTGGGATTCACAGGGAACAGTGCACTGTCCCATATTATAGAATGGGAAACAAAAAATCAAACTCGGACTTTTAGAGCTGGTAGAAGCAAGCACTTTCCTATATTGGAGGGCAAACGCTGATTTGAAATACTTGAACTTCTATACTCTGGGACGTGTACCAGCATTAATAAGAGTTTCTATTTATTGAGCATTTATTTGGGCCAGGCACAGTAAAAAGCTTATACCTATGAGTGATCTCATTTGATTTTCACAGTAACCGATGACTTAAATAACTTATTGTCCCCATTTTATCACAGATGACTTGAGGTTCAGTTATTTAACTTGCGCAAGATCACATAGCATATAAGGAGCAGGGCCACCCTTCCAATGTCAAAAATGTATGCTCTTATATCCTCGTGTTATGAGGTCAATTCATGGAAACATTTCCTGTGTATCCGCTTTGGTTCCAGAACTGGTAAGCGTTTGCCCAATAAGATTTTCACAGACTGGTGACGTGAGTGAAACAGAAGGGACCGTGGCTCGCTTGGGAGGGGAGCGCACCCGCATCTCGCATGAAGTACCAAGTCTGCATGGGTTTGTTTACAGCTGGTTGCGGATCTTGGATCAGAGGCTTGAATACAGCTGGTCTACCAAGGTCTTTCTAA
This sequence comes from Mustela nigripes, assembly GCF_022355385.1. NCBI lineage: Eukaryota > Metazoa > Chordata > Mammalia > Carnivora > Mustelidae > Mustela > Mustela nigripes. The sequence goes on from NC_081567.1 coordinate 21,498,452, forward strand.
ATTTGGTTTGAGCTGCTCTGAATAAATCTCAGAAGATGAGAAAGGGGAAGGGAACTCATATTTATTGATCTTGACTCTGAAGGAGGTGTTCTCATTTCAAAGATGGAGAAGTAGAAGTGAGGTCACCGCTCAAGGTCACTGTGGTAGATTATATTACTGAGTCAGTTATTTGCTTTCTCCTTGTAAGGGGATGGTACACCTCTGTTCATTGCTATGTGGCTCGTAGTGTCTCCTTACAGGAGAGCTGTTATTTTCCTGTTCCGGTGGTGTCGGGCTTAGCTGCGTGGCGCACGTTGGCCAGGGGGGCATGTGAACGGGATGGTGTACTCCACAGCTTTAAGGGCTGTTGCATGGTTTGTCTCTTGCTCTTTTCCCCTCCACTGCAAGACCAAGCAAAGGGTGTTTCCTCGGCTTCTAAGCTCGGATGCAAAAAACACTTGGTGCAAAGTCCTAGGATCACAAGACAATTGCAGTGATATGTAACATGAACAAGAATGAACCTTTGTATATCATAAACCACTAGAATTTTGGGATTGCTGGATAGTGTAGCCTTACCTAGCAAAAGATGACTAATATAGTTATATAGTTAGTGTTTAGTTATATAGCTAGTAACTTGGCTAAGGAATTCAAACCAGACCGAATTCCAAATCCTGTCCCTGGACTCTTCATTACTTTAGGCTTCCTGAATATTTTGCTCTTCATTTTATTTGCTCTATCTGTGTGTTACCTGTCCTTTAAAAAAATTTTTTTTTCTTTAAATGGTCTCCTTTTTGTCATTGCAACACATTTATGTTATTTTATTAATTAAAAAAAATTTTTTTTTAGTGGCACCTGGGTGTCTCAGTTGGTTAAGCGTCTGCCTTGGGCTCGGGTCATGATTCGCGAGGTCCTGGGTCCTGGGATCGAGCCCCTTGTTGGGCTCCCTGCTCAGTGGGGAGTCTGCTTCTCCCTCTGCTTTGCCCTTTGCCCTACTCGTGCACGTTCTCTCTCTCTTTTTTATTTATTTGACAGAAAGAGCAAGCAGAGGGGTGGGGGTACACGGAGAAGAGAGGAAACAGGTTCCCCACTGAACGTGGAGCCCAATGCAAGGCTCTTTCTCCCAACCCCGGAGATCAGGACCTGAGCTGAAACCAAGATTCATACCCTCAACCGACGGAGCCACCCAGGGACCCCTCAACACATCCATTTTATTATTTATTTATTTATTTTTCTTTTTAAAATATTTTGTTTATTATTTATTTGACAGACAGAGATCACAAGTAGGCAGAGAGGCAGGCAGAGAGAGAGGAAGGGAAGCAGGCTCCCCGCTGAGCAGAGAGCCCAATGCGGGGCTCAATCCCAGGACCCTGGGATCACGACCCAAGCCAAAAGCAGAGGCTTTAACCCACTGAGCCACCCCGGCGCCCCAACACATTCATTTTAAAGGGAACTTCATCACTATATGAGTGGGAAAATGATATCACCACAACTAATTAATAACTAGAAATATGAATAACTATATTATGAATATTACAAAATTCGAGGTACTCTCGGCTGACCAGGATCTGAGTTTGAAACTTCCTCCCCCTCTTTGTTCCAGAAGGGCGTTTAGCGGATCTTAGAATGGTGTTCAAAACGTGTAAGCCGCAGACTGAGACTTTCTCGTTTGATACCATTGGGAGGGTTGAAAATGAATTGGAAAGGAAATAATTTTCACCTACTGTGGTTTGGTGTGATTGAAAGCATGTCTCTGTTCCTGCCCCAAAACTACCAGTGAGTGGTAATGTGCCCTGTGTGGGCAGTTTCCTTCCTTTTTGTTTTTATATAATAATCGTAAACATGTACAAAGCACGTGCTACATGACGGGTCCTCTGCTATGTGTTTACTATTTACACCATCCTTAGGGGTGGAGACAGGTTGGGGAGGTGAAGGAACTCATCCCAGCTAGTAAGAGTTGGTGTTGGGACTTAAAGCTAGATGTGCTTTGCATTTGAGTGTAGACCATTGGGCTGAACCAGAGGTGTGTTTGAATGGCCCACTTGGAACCTTTCAAGGAGCCCATGAGCGGCTTCTCTTTTTTTATGACAAGTCAGAGCAGTGGCTCCTTGGGGCCATTAGCCTGGGGCCATGTCCGGCCATTCGGACCCTGCAGGGCTGCCAGGCACAGCCTGCAAACAGGCTCTCCTGGGTGGCTTCCAGCTGTCCTCTCAGTGCCCTGTGCTTTTCTCTGTCTGGGCATCTGTCCTAGATGTATGAATTAGCTCCTTCTAGAGGACAGGCTTCCTCCAGACCGCAGGAAAGCGAACAGGTTGGCTGCTGATCATGGCTGGTCTCCCTCATGTGTCTGGGTGACTAGTAACTTCCCTGGGGTCTGGCTGGCCCCGGGGGGGTGGTAGGGGCTTCCTGTCTGTGTGCAGCCGTTGTAGCCGGAGCAATGGGAGATGGGGCCCCGTGTGTCTCCTCACCCCCCAGATGACTCTGGCTTGTTAACGGGGAGGTCGGGCAAGGTTCCAAGGTTCCAAGAACACAGCCGGGCAAGGGCTCTGGAGAGCTTGCTTTGGAATTGGCATGGGGCCACCTCGGCTGCTGCCTCCTGGCTGAGAGCAAGTCAGCGGCCATCCCAGATTCAAGAAGCGGAGAGTTGGTGTTAGCTCTTGAGGTCTGGAGCTGCCGAGTCATGTTGCAAAGGGTGTGGATACAGGGAGGAAGGCGGAACTGGCCATCTTTGCGACCTACCACGCTCACTCCCTCGCTAACCTCTGCCTTTTGCATGGGACTGCGTGGCAGGGGACTGAGGCGTGGGTGCCCTTCTCTCCAGTGTCTGGCACATCGAAGGGCCCGATTAGATATTGGGGATGAAGCTGTGCCTTCTCTCTGTTCCTGGAGTCCGCCGAGCCGGTGCCCACCTCAGTGCCTCTCCTACTCTTCCCCAGGATCGTGGTTCCTTCCATCTTTCCATTTTACCTCTGACATCACCTCTGAGAAGCCTTCTCCTCCTGCCCCATGCAAAGTGCTGCAGATCCTCTTTTGTTTGTTTTGTGCCGTCTCTGCCCATTTAAAAATGATTAGCATGTCTCTCCCTTCTAGAACGTCTGCTTTGGGAGAGCCAGAACCCTTGCCTGTCTTGCTGTCTATTTCTTCAGTGCCTAGAACAGTCGCTGGCACCTAGTAAGTCAGGGGGTTGCAAGATCAGCCGAATGGCTTCCCCGTGGCTCCTCTTGTGCCCAAAGGCCCTGGTGCCAGCAGCCACCCTAGGAGCAGGAAATAGTCCTCTGCCGGCCAACTTGGCAAGGAGAACTGGCAGGGCGCCTGTGACAGTACCTTCCAGGTGGCTGCTTTTCCTCATGTCCATGTGGGCTCTCTGTGTCTCAGGCAGGGCTTTTTGGGTCACAAGTGATGGAAATTCACTCAAGCACACTTAAGCCAAGAGGCAGAATATTTAATGGTTCTATGCGAGGCCTCTAGAATGGCACTGCTTGGACTCGGGCCCCAGCTCTGCCACTTCTTAGCCGGGCGACCTCTGGGAAGTTACTCTGTGCCCCCGTTTCTCCACCTATGTGGGAAGGGAGGAGGGGCAAGAAAACCAGCTGTGGGGTGCCTGGGTGACTCTGTCAGTTAGACGTTTCAGTGTCTGCCTTCGGCTCAGGTCACGATCTCAGGGTCCTGGGATAGAGCCCCACGTCAGGGTCCTTGCTCAGCAGGAAGCCTGCTTCTCCTTCCTGCTCTGCCTGCCTCTCCACTTGCTGTGTGTTTGCTCTCTGGTAAGTAGATAACTAAATAAAATCATAGAGAAAAAATACCAGCTGCCTTTTAGGGTTTCCAGAAGCGTGAAATGATTCCCTATAGGTCAAGCACTTACCACCAGGTGGGTGGCACGCCGCGCCGCGCCGAGGGTGAGCTGCTGCTGTTGCTGCAGTCCCCGCCGGAGGCTCAACGGGCTTGGTGAGCCACTGGAAATCACTCAGGGACACAGACAGCCATGCTCTTTGAGTCTCTCTTTCTCTGGGCCAGTGGTGTTTTTTTCGTTGTCATTTATTTATTTATTTATTTTGTCTCTGCACATCTGCTTTTATTCTCCTTTTTTGCCCTTTGTGCTGTGTATCAGCCATGCTCTTTTGGGCCATTGTCACGCCATTTCCCGGCGCGCACATATAGCATCTTGGAGGTGTGATCCCAGGTTTCAGGGATAGTCTGATTGTCCCTCCCTGGGTCAGGGGCCCACCCCACTCCCCGCCCCACCCCTGGGACCATTCAGCTGCGGGCTGGAGTCCCACTCCCCATAGGTTTCCAAGAAGCCTGCCAGGGATGGGTAGAGACCCCAAGAGATGTCAGCTAGAGGCAGCTACTCTAGTCTGTCTGCTTCAAGGCTGCTCCTCGTCCTGCTTTTTGATGTTTTCCAACATATACTCCCACTCAGCCTCACCAAAATTATTATTTTTTAAATACTCCCTAGCACGCTTACTTCTAATTATTCTAGATTCTTGCCTTCTGCCTCTGTAAGTCACTTGGTCACTTCCTGATCTTCTATCTGGCTGTCAACAATTATGGAAACTTCACAGAGTCTCCGAATCTCAAGGTTGGACGGGAAAACCGCTCTTCCATGCTTATAACAAACACACACCCACATCCACATACCCGCGTATTTACTAAAATAGTATTAGGCTAAACATTCAGTTCCACAACTTTCTGATTTCACCAACAACTGTCTCTCTGCCCGCGTCAGGACAGAACGAACATGAAAAGAAATCAGCAGCATAGGATGTCATCGTACACAGACTCCAAGTTCTTGAACCTGTCCTCAGTTTCCTAGCCTGTCTGTGTTCTTTATAAATCATGGGTTCTGCTCTCCCATCGTCAAGCCAGTGAACTTGCTGCTTCACCCCTAGCTGGAATTTCCCCTTTTGCACTCCATGCCTCTAAGAGCAATGCAACCTAAAACCTTCCGTGAATCCTCCTATGGCTCACTGCAGCCGGCCTGTCTCAGATCGCAGTTCCTCTCCTATTACTGATTAAATTTGATTTCTCGTAACTTGGAAAAACAATGGATTCTGAAATCCCAGGGAGCTCTTCAGCTGGGTTTTGCCTCTCACTGAATAGAGATGAACCGTCACATTTCATGGTACATACAGATCGGGGTTTGCAAATGCAGATTCGTCAAAGAACCAAGCAGACACCTTGACCGAGTGAAGATTCCAGATAAAAGAAATGGCCTGTGTGTTAAACTGCTCAGATTTTCTTGACTTAGACAAAGAAGTACATCATTTTTTGAAACATGTCTTCTTTTTTTTTTAATGCAACCTTTATTTATCCCCCCCTCTTTTCATGGAGATGTGGGTACAGAAGAATGATTTCTCTTATATGTTCCATTGAGAATGGGGCACCCTGGTGGGGCTCAGTTGGTTGAGCATCTGACTTTTGATTTTGGCTCAGGTCATGATCTCATGGTCGTGAGACCAAGCTCTGCATCAGGTTCTGTGTTGGGCGTTGAGCCTGCTTGGGTTTCTCTCTCTCCCTCTGCCCTTCCTCCTGCTCGCACATGTTCTCTCTCATAAAAATAAAATAAAATAAAATAAAATAAAATAAAATAAAATAAAATAAAATAAAATAATTGTACCATAATAACAATGTAAGTGTGTTAAAGTTGGCAGCTGATGGTTTTGGTGATGGTGAGACTGCAGGGAGTGGTGGGGACTGTGTTGAAACAGGGGGAACATGTCCCTTCTCACAGGGGTGGCCACTCCTTAGCTCAAGCCAGCTCTTGACAGTGTGGAAATACAGGCGTAATGTTGCTGATGCTTCATTTTTTGTTTTTTTTCCCCCTCCAAGAAAGACAGGAAGTCAGACTGTTTATGGGAAATCTCTTAATTTTGGAGTATTGGTAATTTTTCAAAACTGAAAAACAACTCACAGGCCAAACAATATGTGGGCCGCCAATTTGCAATCCCTGATGTTGGTGATATAGCTTAATTAGTCTAAAATCATTAACTAATTTTTGGCTCCTCTCTCATACTGCTGACTCACTCAGCTTTTTGTCTAATGAAATCCTTCAGTGATTGGTAAGGGTTGGATCTGAAAACCTCTTAATCCAAACTGGGTTCATGGAGTTGAAAAAATTTGGTTTCTGGACTTATATCTGCTGGTGCTAAATTCCTTCTGTTACATATGCCTGAGATCGTACTTTGGTCCTCTGGCCACGGTCACTAGGCTTCTTGGTTATGTGTGGTTTGAAGACTTGACTCATTTGATCTTACTGCAAAAATAGCAAGTGAGACTAAGAGAGAACCAACCCCCTCTAGCAGAGCTCACCAGTGGTGTCTGAGGACTAAATCTCACCCTCAACATACATAATTTTGTTTCCACTGAGAAGAGATAAAATATTAAAAAAAAATTAAAGACCTATAGTTAAAAAATAGGGTTTCATCATAAAATACTTGTATTTAGGCACCTTTTGGAAAGATCATGATCATCGGCAAGCCTGTGTTCCGCACTCTGTCAGGTGCAAGGGCTAGAGGTACCAGTTGCTGACTCCTTTGGATGGATGTGGCTCCTCCTGTCTCTGCTTCGTTTTTCACGTCCATCCTGGCCCTGTAGGCATTTATGGTTGCAGTTCCTGTACAGGTCTCTCACCAAGGTGACATCAATGCGTTGATTGATTCCTGCATTTTTTGAACACCGATGTATTGGATATGGGAGATATAATGGTACCCAAGACATGCTGTCCCTTCACTCAGGAGTTTTACAATCTCCTGGGGGAAGCTAGATATGGAAAAACTATGTCATTTTGCGTATAAATGACATGAAGGCAAATTGTATTATAGTTCTTGTCCACGAAATTGAGAAGATGGAGCTCAATTTTCCGACTTCCCTAATATTGAGAGTGACACTGAGGAAAGCTTTGATAAGGTCCACAGACAGAGTCCTGTGTCCACCAGATGGGCAGCTTTCCAAAACCAAACCAAATGAAACTAGTAAAATGAAACATATACACAAAGGAAATGAGGTTAGTTTGATAAGTCTCATTCTCCTTCTGCTGGCTCTTTTGTCTGCAGAATCTACTATTTCTTTCCCTTTTTGAAAACAGAATGACATTGGTGTACCTTGTAGTGTTTCGTTGTTTTGTCTGGGATTCTTCTGGGGTCCTAGGTAACAGTGTGGTGATCTCATTGGTGAGATCTCTGAGAACTCTGCTCTGAAATTCATCTGGACCAGAAGAACTCAACTCATTTAAGGGCATCTGGGGATTTCAGAGATGTATTTGCTCTGATTTCTCCTTTTGAAATATCACCACTCAAAATAAAGTGTTTATTTGGGGAAAGTGGTTGGCGCTGGAATTCCCCTTATTCTGAGGGCGGATGGAAAAAAGGTTAGCCCTTGAAAATTCCTGTCTTAGGATCCTTTGATGGTAACGTCAATGGATTCTGATTAACTTAAGCAAAAGTGCATTTATCAGAAGGATATGGGAGAGATCAGAGATGTGAAGGAAAAACGTGAAGACTTAGGCTTTGGAAAGTTCTGGAACCAGAGATCTGGGGACCTGGGAAGTAGGACTGAATGGCCCATTCTTTCAAGATAGTATAGACAAATGAATAACAGTTCAAAATGCAGGGAACAGTTCAAAATCCAGTGAGGAAGTATCTGATTGGCCTAGAATGAGTCACATGACCAGCCTAGACTTGCCGATACCACCAAGACCCCCTGGGTCGTACTCCTCAGGGAAAACCAAGGCGAGTAGAAAACCAACCCCATTCATGTTCCTTGGAGTCTTCAGGTTTCTCAACCTAAAACCAGTTATCGACTTGGTTCCTCACCAGTGGTGTGCCATTTCCTTGAAGCGCTCTTAAAATTTGTCTGGGCCATTCTAACTGACCCGTTCAAGTGGGTTCATGAACACTAGTTGTTCTGTGCAGGGCCCTAGTTTTTTTGTTTTTGTTTTGTTTTTTTTTTCATCTAAGTCTTCAAGCTAAGAAATCTGTATGAATGATAATGGAGCTATGCCTACATAGTATTGCCAAAGCACTGTTCTAAGTGCCTCAGTGATGTAAGCTCGTTTAAGACGAACATTACTTGGAGACACAGTTCTCGTTATCTACAGTAGGTAGGTTTGATAAAGTTGCTGCCAACACCGAATCAGTGAATCCTGAAGCATTGCTCCTAGGGGAATATAGGGTCAGGTTTGTCAACCGATCAGTATATAACCTTGTGTTATGTGTGTTTTGTGTTAAAGTCACCTTATCAAGTATCTGTTTTCGACTGACGTTGAACTCATGGCCAGTGAAATTTACCCAACACACCTGTTTTCTTTAAATGATGTGTCACAGCCTTCTTGCACTTAAGACTGTACCCTTGGGGGCCATTTGAAATAGCAAAGTTTCCAACAAAAAGCACAAAAATGCAAAAAATGTGTTACTAAATGTATCTCACACACACACACACACACACACACACAAACAACCCAACAACTCCCCAAAACTTGTTTCCAGCATGAAAACTGAAACAAGAAGGTAGAGCATTGCCTTGTTCAATGACAGCTGGGAATGTGTTTGTTGGGTGACTCACATTTTCTGCTGCTCTATGTCTTTGTCCGAGAATGACCATGAAAATACCATGAGTATTGATTTGGGGGTTACAGGTAATATCAAGTAAGTGATTGGCAAATATGGAATCTGTGACTCATGAATATTGACTTTAATAGTGTTATCCCTGTTTTACAAAAGGGGAATGGTGGTGTGGAGAGGGATTTTAATTAGCCTCCTGAAGATGATGCCACCAGGGAGTGTAGGGGGAGTGTGACTTGTCAGTCTGCTTACAGGGTCGGTGTTTTTAAGAGGCGAGGCACAGTGGTTGAATGGGGTGTGGTCCCCGCTGAGAGCTGGTTTTCACACTTAGGAAGTAGAGAATACTGAGGGCCCTGGAGTGAAGTTGTAGGGGAGGGGGGGGTTTCTTGGGTGAGCTTGGGGTGTTCTCAGCCAATGATGAAGTGCCAAGGGTATTCGACCCTGAGGCTTTCTAGGCAACAACTTCTTCCTCTTCCTCTTCCTTCCCCTCCTCCTCTTCCTTCTTCTTCTTTTTGGTAACTTCTTGAGGTGAATCTCTTAAAACCAATGTGCAAATGGTTTGGGAGAAACACTTGCACATGGTCTTTTGGATTTCCAAGAGAGAAGAGTGTAATAGTTCAGAGCCTAGAAGCTGTAGTCCCAGCTTCCTGGGTTTGAATCATTCCTCTGCTGTTTATTGCCTCTGTGACTTGAGGCCAGTTACTTCACCTCTCAGTTTTCCCATCTGTAAAATGGAGATAATAATGATAGCTACTACATGGAGTTGTTGAGAAAATTAAGCGGGTCTATATCTGTATCTGCATTCCCATGTGTGTCTGTGTATATCATTTAGAGCAGTGCCTGGCACAGAAGACGTTCTCTAAGAGTGTTCTATTATTATTATTTGTCCCCAGCTCTAAGGGGCCCGCTACTAGACTTCGCTGTGTGTCTCCCCAGTCCCCCTTGAGCGATCGCCGTGGAAGCTAGGTCAGCTGGCGGGCTCCTTGGTCTTTTCCATTCTGCTGGAGGGGCTGCCTGACTTGTGCTCACGCAGATGACAGCTAAATAGAAGGGCTCCTTCCTCTTAGCATTAGCTTAATTATAGGGGCTCCCTGGAAGGGGGTGTGGGGAGCACTCTCTGAGAACAAGCCCATCCCTCCCCCCAGAGCCGGCACTGGTACCTAAAAGGAGCATGAACATCGTTTCTTGCTTTGTCTTTCACACTCACTTCTGTCTCTGTCGTGCTGCGTGTATACTCTTTCATCTCTGGATCAGTCCTTGGATTTTGGGGGTGTGTGTGTGTTTACTGTGTGCCCTGGTTTGAGTTCCAGAAGGTCTGTTTGGATCTCTGTGGGTATCTGGCAGCCTCTGCAGGCCTTTCTGAATTACATAACTGAAGTTTTGTATTTTCTGTTCCCTACTGGGGGTTCTTTCTGTGCTGTAATTTGACTATTAGGGTACCAGAATTTTCTTTGGGATCCCCTAGCACTTTCTTATAAACAAATTCTCTGCTGCATTTTCTTTGTGAAAATAATTCCTTCTTATTGCCGAAGCAATACGTACTCATTATGAAGCATCACAAGATACAGAGAAAGCAAGTTAATCTTTTAGTCCCCTCACCACAAATGTTAATACCTTGTTGGATAACCTTTGTCTGTCGATGACTCTCTCACACACTCAGATGGGGTCCTGATGGTTTAGGAGACTACGTGTTTCTCGGTTCCTGTTTCATCACTGTTCTTCCGTGTGACTTTGTGGGCTCCATTGCTTGGCTTGACCACCCATTCCTAGTAGGTGCCCCCAGGATGGTTTGTCATTCAGGGTGTCCCATTTCTTACTATTATAAGCAGGGCTCACATAAGCATCCTGCGCCTGTACCCCTAATGAGGTCCTCAGAGCAGATTTCTAGATGTTTTCATAGTGATATTGAAAGGAGCATTTGCTTGTTCTCTTGAACCCCTCCCCCAATGCTCGAGGAGGGGGCTGCTCAGGCCCCTGGGCCTCTGTGTCCATCTTCAGATGTCTAGGGCTTTTACAACTCTATACCCATGGAACAACTCCTCATGTCCCAGGCTGTGGTGACTGCCATTCTGTTTTGTTTCTGGGGGTTTGACTGCCTTAGACACCTCGTCTACGTGGAATCATCCAGTAGTGTATTTCTGTGACTGACTCACTACCCTTCATGTAATATCCTCCAGGGTCATCCACATCCATCCAGAGCAGCATGTGTCAGAACATCCTTCCTTTTTAAGGCCAAATAATGTTCCCTTGGGGCACCTGGGTGGCTCAGTCATTAAGCGTCTGTCTTTGGCTCAGGTCATGATCCCAGGGTCCTAGGTTCGAACCCTGCATCGGGCTCCCTGCTCCGCAGAAAGCCTGCTTTTCCCTCTCCCACCACCCCTGCTTGTGTTCCCTCTCTCGCTGTGTCTCTCTCTGTCAAATAAATAAAATATTCAAAAAATAATGTTCCCTTTGTTTGGATATACGTTTTGCTTATCCTTTCTTCTGTCCGTGGACACTTGAGTTGCTTTCATCTCTTGGCTGTTGTGAAGGAAGCTGCTGTGGACACGGGTGTCCAACTATCTCTTTGAGACTCTGCTTTTAATTCTTTGGGATGTATGCCTGGGTGTGCGATGGCTGAGTGGAAGTGTCTTGGGCGCACTGTTCTGGGGACCTGGCCTCTAATTCCTCCCCGGCTCCAGCTGACGCATCCGTTCGCTCCCTTGGCATTCACTGGGCACGAGCCATGTGCCAGGTCCCAAGCTAGGCTGTAGAGGTAGAATGGCTGAGACAGGTCCCTGTCCTCACGGGGCTGATACTTCAGGAAGTAGACAGCACCCAAGGAAGCAAATTGGAAAAACCAGCGTGAGTTCAATTTGTGATAAATGTCCTGGGGAAGCTGAATCAGGAGAAGACAACAGAGTGAGTGGTGACCTTAGAGAGGGACCCCCCCCCCACACCTGACCCCCAGCTGATGGGCATGTGACCAGAGAACTCCAAGATGGGAAGGAGCCAGCCATGCAGAGTGCAGACTTGGGGAAGATACTGTCCTGGGCCCTGGGAGGAACCATGTAAAGGTTGGCATGATTGTGCGGGGAAACCAGGTGGGCATGATGGTGTAGCAGGGAAAGAGAGTGCGTGTGGGATGGGGAGGCAGGACGTTCAAGGTTGTCTTCCTTGCTACCTTTCTGTCTTCTCTTTACCCAGGAAGTTGAATGCTGTTAGCAAGCCAAGTGGTGCTTGGTAACCATTTCCCATTTTCCTGTGTGTGGTGCCAGCGGGGAAACCTTCAAAACCCACTGCTTCTGTCTCAGGCGCTACTGGTTTTGCCATAACTGCCAGTTTGTCTCCGCTCCCTCCCTGGTCTGGTCATGGCTACTTATTCTCAGCTCCAGCCTGTCCTGGCCATCCCTGGGTTGGCCTGGACTTGACCTTCTTTATCTGTAAGGAATTACTCCTCCCTGCCTGCCAAAAAGGAGCTTCTGTGTGGGGACTGGGTAGCACGGTTGTTGTTACAAGATGCCGGAAGGATTTCATTGGCAGACACACACGACATCTGTGCAGGCCTCTGGCCTTGTGCTTAGAACCCTGTGACAGCTTTTCCATAGGTGGTGCTTTTTTCTCTTTTTAAACAGATTTTATTTATTGTTTGAGAGACAAGGAGAGAGAGAGCACGAGTGGGGGGAGGTGCAGAGGAAGAGGGAGACGAAGCTGATTCCTTGCTCAGGAGGGAGCCTAATGCAGGGATCGATTCCACAATCCAGGGACCACGACCTGATCCGAAGGCAGATGCTTAACTGACTAAGCCACTCAGAGGACCCTGTGGGTGGTGCTTTTGAGAATCTAAGTGACATAACTGGATGACCAAGACTCATGGGATGAATATGGGACCTGAAGTGAGTCCCCTTCTGCTGGTAGAACATGAATCAAGCTCTTTTACTTTTCTAGTAAATGCTGTTACTACCATTTAACATGACTGGTTATCCATCCATCCATCCATCCCTCCATCCATCCATCCACCCACCATCCATCCATCCATCCATCCCTCTGTCCATCCATCCACCATCCATCCATCCATCCATCCACCATCTAACATCCATCTGCCCACCATCCATCCATCCATCC
>NC_081567.1:21511189-21576882 GCF_022355385.1 Mustela nigripes
TCTAACATCCATCTGCCCACCATCCATCCATCCATCCACCATCCATCTGTCCCTTTGTCCATCCACCATCCACCATCCATCCACCATCCACCATCCATCCACCCATCCACCATCCATCCACCATCCATCCATCCACCATCCATCCACCATCCATCCATCCATCCACCATCCATCCACCATCCATCCACCATCCATCCATCCATCCATCCATCCATCCACCATCCATCCTTTCTCTTATCCATCTACCCATTTGTCCACCTACCCATCAGCCGTCATCCATTCATCCACCCACCCACTCTCCCATTCTTTCATTCACCCATCCATCTGTTCATCCATCCATCCATCCTCTATCCATATTCAACATGATGTAATGGTTAATTAAGAGCTTAGACTTTGGAGTCATCCCGATGAAGTTAGAATCCCAGCTCTGCCACTTACCAAGTATATGATCTTGGTTAAGATTTTTTTTTTTAAAGATTTTATTCATTTACTTGACAGACAGAGATCACAAGTAGGCAGAGAGGCAGGCAGAGAGAGAGGAAGGGAAGCAGGCTCCCCACTGAGCAGAGAGCCCGAACCGGGGCTCAGTCCCAGGAATCTGAGATCATGACCTGAGCGGAAGGCAGAGGCTTTAACCCACTGAGCCACGCAGGCCTTGATTAAGATTTTTAACCTCTCATTGCCTCAGCCCCCTCAGCTATAAAATGAGGTTGACATTGAAAGAATACTTTTTAAAGATTTTCTCCTTTAAAATATTTTAAAATTTAAATTCAATTAATTAACATATAGTGTATTATTAGTCTCAGAGATAGAGTTCAGTGATTCATCGGTCTTAGATATTGAAAATATTAATAGAACCTATGTCATAGCATTGTTATGAGGGATATACAAGTTAAAACATGTAAGGGTGTGGGTGTTTTCATGAGTGCCTGGTTCATAGCAGTGCTCTATGAGTGTTAGCTATTACTGTTAGTACATCCTTCTATCTGTTTCTATCCATCTAACTATCTACTCTCATAATCACTGATGCTCTTCACTAAGTTTTTCTGGTTTTTGGTCTTGCAGGCCAGTGATAAGATTATACTTCCGGTTTCCCTTGTTGGGTGCGTAGGGCCACACAAGCAGTTCTGGCCAATGAGTTATAATCCAAAGTGATATATATAATTTTTAGGCTGGAGCTTTTCACTGCTGGTTCCAGACTCTCTAGAGTGATCTTTGAGTTCAGGCTTCTCTGTCAGTGTGATCCTGGTTACACAGAACAGACCGCCTTGCTGGCCTGGCGCGGACATGTAGTATGAGAGTAAAAGAGACCGTTGCCTATTTAGGAGGTTGCTTATTACTGCAGTATAATCCTGCCCATTTCTCTCCTTCTGTCTCTCTCATTTGCCATCTAAGTACAATAACACTACAGCCTTCTTTCCCTTTTCTCTATAGCTCATCCTAACTGGCTTTTTATTATGTATTTTTTTTTGTTTGTTTGTTGTTAATCTTAAACAGTGCATTCCCCATGAGGACAGGGACTCAATTGTTCCCTTCTCTGTTTAGAATGTTACCTTGCACAGAGTAGACAATACATATTCTTTAAATGAATAAATGAATGGATCTACTTAACTTCTAGAAGGTTCTGTGGAATCCTTGTTACCTTGAAAATCCTTACTGGGGGAGGTAATATTTGAGAAGGAACCCACCAAAGTTTCATTCTCGGATTTTATTGCCTGAATCAAGAAAAGATTCCCTGAGCTAGACCTCACTATCTCTCTGCAAAGCTTCTAATACCCTTACTTTATTACAAGATGCTTCCCTGTGACAGGATCCTTGCCCAGAATAAGGCTGTTTTCTTGCTTTGAGCCATGTAGGGGCATATGCCCTTCCTGAGACAACGATCACCTGAAACAGAACGTCTCTGTTAGCCTAGCATGTCATTGGCAACTTCTTGGAAACCAGGAGAGACACTGCCCAGGACCCTTAACTATTTCTGGAAGCATAGTGATCTGTGCACCGTTGAAGACTTAGGAGACTGGTCTATTCCAACCACGTTTCCCGCTTTGTAATTCTTAGTCATGGGCTGAGATGCAAGCTCCAGGCCCAGTACCTTCCCCACTTCATACCTGGCTCCTGGCTCTCTTGATGCCCACATTGACTCTTCACTATACACTCTGTCTGGACTTGCTTCTACTGAATGCTTTCTCCTCCTCATGCCTGAAGAAGAACCCGACTTTTTTCTGGGGATACTATTCCCACTCAGAAAGAGCAGTCCTTTGGAGTCAGGAGTTGGCCTTCCTGTTGTTGTTTATTGTTGCTTTCTGGAGATCCACTCTTATTTAAGAGCTTACCTTAAGACTCATAGTACGTGACTATTCTGCCATCTTGCTTCTTTTCCATTTTCATCCATAGACTACTATAAGCTCCCCCACCCCATTTACTGAAGACACTGGAACCTGAGTCATGATCATCTTCCCCACGCTGAGGTCTACCTTAGTCTCAGGATATTTCAACATCCGTGAAGGCACACCTAGCCTTGCATCAACCCAGCCTTATCATTTTGGGGCTTTCTTACTTAAAAGATTTCAACTTCAGAGCCTCTCTAGGAAACAGGTGTACATGAAGACATGTCTAGGAAAACCATTGTGCTGCTATTTATAACAGAATACTTGTAAGTAGCCAAACTATACAGCAGGTGGAGTATCATACTGCCCTGAAAAATGCTTGTTGCATTCCCTGGAAAAATGCTCATGATGTATGGCAAGGTAGGGAAAAAAAAATCACGTTATAAAGTAAGATGTTTATCCTGATATGTTTGTGTATGTTTAGGAAAAAATAAAACCTAAAGGAGCATTTGGTATTCATATATATATATAAATATGTTTTTAAGATTTTATTAATCAGAGAGCTAGCAAGTGAGCACAAACAGGGGGAGCAGCAGGCAGAGGGGGAAGCAGGCTCCCTGCTGAGCAAGGAGCCTGATGCAGGACTTGATCCCAGTTCCCTGGGGTCATGATCTGAGCCTGCAAAGGCAGATGCTTTACCAACTGAGCCACCCAGGTGTCCCTTCTTATATGGTTTTTTTTTTCATTTTTTAAAATTTATTTTTTATTTTCAGCATAACGGTATTCGTTATTTTTGCACCACACCCAGTGCTCCATGCAATCCGTGCCCTCTATAATACCCACCACCCGGTACCCCGACCTCCCACCCCCCGCCACTTCAAAACCCTCAGATTGTTTTTCAGAGTCCATAGTCTCTCATGGTTCACCTCCCCTTCCAATTTCCCCTAACTCCCTTCTATCTCCCCATGTCCTCCATGCTATTTGTTATGCTCCACAAATAAGTGAAACCATATGATAATTGACTCTCTATGCTTGACTTATTTCACTCAGCATAATCTCTTCCAGTCCTGTCCATGTTGCTACAAAAGTTGTGTATTTGTCTTTTCTGATGGAGGCATAATACTCCATAGTGTATATGGACCACATCTTCCTTATCCATTCGTCTGTTGAAGGTCATCTTGGTTCTTTCCACAGTTTGGCGACTGTGGCCATTGCTGCTATAAACATTGGGGTACAGATGGCCCTTCTTTTCACGACATCTGTATCTTTGGGTTAAATACCCAGGAGTGCAATGGCTGGGTCATAGGGAAGCTCTATTTTTAATTTCATGAGGAATCTCCACACTGTTCTCCAAAGAAGCTGCACCAACTTGCATTCCCACCAACAACGTAAGAGGGTTCCCCTTTCTCCACATCCCCTCCAACACATTTTGTTTTCTGTCTTGCTGATTTTGGCCATTCTTACTGGTGTAAGGTGATATCTCAATGTAGTTTTAATTTGAATCTCCCTGAGGGCTAGTGATGATGAACATTTTTTCATGTGTCTGATAGCCGTTTGTATGTCTTGATTGGAGAAGTGTCTGTCCATATCTTCTGCCCATTTTTTGATATGATTATCTGTTTTGTGTGTGTTGAGTTTGCATGGAGCACTGGGTGTGGTGAAAAAATAATGAATACTGTTTTTCTGAAAATAAATAAATTGAAAAAATTAAAAACATGAAAAAATATACGGTGGAAAAAGACAGTCTCTTCAATAAATGGTGCTGGGAAAACTGGGCAGCTATATGTAGAAGAATGAAGCTCGACCATTCTCTTACACCGTACACAAAGATAAGCTCAAAATGGATAAAAGACCTCAATGTGCGACAGGAATCCATCAGAATCCTAAAGGAGAACATAGGCAGTAATCTCTTCGATATCAGCCACAGCGACTTCTTTCAAGATATGTCTCCAGGGCGCTTGGGTGGCTCAGTGGGTTGAGCCGCTGCCTTCGGCTCGGGTCATGATCTCAGGGTCCTGGGATCAAGACCCGCATCGGGCTCTCTGCTCGGCGGGGAGCCTGTTTCCTCCTCTCTCTCTGCCTGTCTCTCTGCCTGCTTGTGGTCTCTTTCTATCAAATAAATAAATAAAATCTTTAAAAAAAAAAAAAGATATGTCTCCAAAGGCAAAGGAAACAAAAGCAAGAATAAACTTTTGGGACTTCATCAAAATCAAAAGCTTCTGCACAGCAAAGGAAACAGTCAAGAAAACAAAGAGGCAACCCACGGAATGGGAGAAGATATTTGCAAATGACAGTACAGAAAAAAGGTTGATATCCAGGATTTATAATGAACTCCTCTTATATGTTTTTATATGTGTTTATCATGGAGTGGTTAAAGTTTTAAGTGCTCCTGTGTGTGCTTGGAGGTACATGCATTTGTGTTCTCCAATCTTCCTGTTGACGGTGTGCTATTTCTGAAAATAATAAAGACATAATTGGGGAGGAGGGGCTCTCTTGGGCATTTCCCAAAGTATGTTGCCCTGTTACTTGTGTGGGGCCTATTTCCAGGATGTATACGAGGGTGTCAGGGGTTCCTCTTATTATGTCTTCCTAGAATCCTCAGTGTCGGAAGGATGAGGCATGAGGTTTTGATTAGAGGAGCCAGTCCGTTTCGGTGATTACAGCCCTAGATCCAGTGTCCAGTCACGGGGCCACAGGGGGCTGTGTTGCTCTGCGTGACCCAAGGGGGTGGATGAGCCCCGTGATGCAGCCCTTCGTGAAAGACAGTGCCGCCTTCTGCCTATCCCATTGGCCCAGGAAAGGAGCTTCTACCAAAGACAGCACAGAAGTTTTGCAGACTCGGACCAGAAGGGAGTTTGTCAGTGTTTAGCCTGGCTGGCATCCTACAACCTACCTTCTTGCACAGTTAGAAGCCTTTCCAGTGTAATGTGTGAAAAACCATAGGCCCCCTGCCCACGCCCTCCCAGACCTGTATCTCCAACAGCTTTCAAGTGTGTACAAATTGGGAGACAGTTGGATCCCACATCTCTCTGTGACATTTACTGGAACAAGTCTGCCTGTTAATAAGTGGCCTGGCTCCCTTGGTCTCGATGATGAAGAAATACCTGTTACTGCGGGCCCTTGAGAGAAGGTCCTGGGCGAGGACCTCAGGACTCAGCTGAGTCCTAATTGGTGGTAGACAGATGTGTTGGGAAAGCTTAATTCTTGCCCCCCCACCCCGCCCTGCACCAACTGTTTGAATAAGAAAGAGAAATAGCACCCTCTTTGCCCTTCTGTGTCTTGTGTCCTGGAATTTAAAGGCTGGCTGCGTGGTTGGTTTAAAAAAAAAAAAAAAAAAAAAAAAGCCAACTCTATTGCTTCAGGATACAGTGTTGCTGATTTGGGGGATTAAGTCGTTTTAAGGTCATGAGCTTTAATTCTTCCTTCAGTGATTCTCCAACCTTGTTTTGCAAAGCCCCAGAGCTTTTATCTCAAGGGATGAACATGTTATTTCCAAGACAATGTTATTTCTATTTTCATATTAGGAAAAAAATGATCTACATCGTGGTGTGATTTATTCACTTCAAGCCCTTGGGTTCCCATCTGTCCACTCTTCACGTGAATCCCCGTGTGAGTGGGTAGTTAGGTAGTTTTATGTATTTCATTCCATGTATATGTATGGGGGGCCTACTGGTGTACAGCCCCGAGAAGCAAATCAGTTCTGATAGGAGCTTATTAACACAGCCTGAGGGGGATATATTGGACCTATTCTGCAGAGGAGAAAAGGGTGGCCCAGGGAGGTGACATGAATCCTTAGGTTCAATATCAGATCAGCACCAGAACTAGATTGTTCTCCAAGTCTTGTGATCTCAGTCTGTCACCTGTGTCAGGTTTATGTCCATAAAGCCATGTGAGTGGAGCTAGTTTATTAATGTGTGGATGGACCAGGCATCATCCTTTTAGCTGGATTGGAGATCTGCATCCTTTGATCACTCCGTCTGTAGGGTGTACTTGAAATGTCCCTTAAGCTTATTCTTTTTTTTTTTTTTTAAAGATTTTATTGATTTACTTGACAGACAGATATCACAAGTAGACAGAGAGGCAGGCAGAGAGGGGCTGGGAAGCAGGCTCCCCGCTGAGCAGAGAGCCTGATGTGGGGCTTGATCCCAGGACCCTGGGATCATGACCTGAGCCGAAGGCAGACGCTTAACCCACTGAGCCAGCCAGGCGTTCCGCTTAAGCTTACTCTTGACTTTAGGGATGGTTTGATGGAGCATAACAGAAGCCATGCTAAGACCTTGGATGTGCGCTATCTTTGGGTCCTGCTCCTCTGGCCCCCTATCTGAATCGCTCCTTTAAAGGGACTCGGAGAAAATCCAAATGACCTGTAAATGAAAGGAAAGGTAAGAAAAGAATCTGGGAGGGAGAGGCTGGAGGCGAGAATGAGGCTTGAGGAGTGAGTTGAAGGGAGAATCCAGGAAAGCTTGGTGGACGTGGAGTCAGTACGTTGACAGTGACCTGAAGATCTTTGACAACAGCATGGTGGCCTGTTCCAGCTCTTTCTCCTTTTACTTTTCCCAACTGTGCTGATAAGCACCATGCTGAGGCTGGTTTAACAGGGATTATACT
Source organism: Mustela nigripes (assembly GCF_022355385.1). NCBI lineage: Eukaryota > Metazoa > Chordata > Mammalia > Carnivora > Mustelidae > Mustela > Mustela nigripes. The sequence continues at coordinate 21,518,125 of NC_081567.1, forward strand.
AGCAGGATTTTCTAACATCCATGCCTGGATTACTCATTATCTGATTTCTCAGCAGTGGCCTTTAGGGGGCTCAGAATGTTCCAGGTTCAACTCCCAGAGCAGTCCTGTGACTGTTTACAAGTCCTGACTTAAGATCAATGCCAAATATATGAAAAGTGTAAAAAACCAAAATGAAACAAAAAACAACAACAAAAAGAAAAACCATCATGTTCAAAGACTGACCCCGGCAACATTTTTATATCATTCCAGTATTTTTCCGTGCATGTGAATATGTATATTTATTTTCATTTTTTTAGCAAAAGTAGTGTACCATAATATTGTTTTATCACCCTCTTTTTGCACTGAGTGATACATTATAAATATTTGCTACATGAAATTTTTTTCTATAAGGGATTTTTTTTTTAGGATTTAAAAAAATTGGGAGGGGTGCTTGGGTGTCTCAGTTAAGCATCTGCCTTGGGCTCAGGTCATGATCAAGGTCCTGGGATCTGGCCCCACATCAGGCTCCCTGCTCAGTGATGAGTCCGCTTTTTCCCTTCCCTGTGTGCCCCTCCCCCCATGCTTGCCCTCTCTCAAATAACAAATAAAATCTAAAAAAAAAAAGATTTTTAAAAAATTTTAAGTAATCTCTACACCCACCATGGGGCTTGAACCCACAACCCTGAGGTCAAGAGTCACACACTCTTGTGACTCCACCGACTGAGCCAGCCAGTGCCCCTTTTCAAGGGATTTTTAGTGGTTGTGTAGATTTTCACTGAATGAATATACCAACATTTGCCCAAGCAGCCCCTATTATTTCATATTATTTAAGCACTGTTATAAATAACATCTTTATCTGTTAACTTTATGGATATCTGTTTCTGAATATTTCCTAAGGTTAGGTTAGCCTCCTTAGTATCAGTTAGCTTTTGCTGTGTAACAAGCCATCCCACAACTTAGTGGTGGAAAACCACAAGAATTTATTTAGCCTCCAGGGCTGCAGTTTGGACTAGGCAGTCCTTTTGCTCTGGGCTGGAATCCGTGGATACAGGTCAGACTCACTCTAGCATTTGCAATCAGCTATGCATTGCGTGGGGGGCGGGTGTGTGGTGATCCTGGGGTCTCCTCTTCCAGCCTGCCAGCCTCGTTTACATAGTGGTCACAGAGTTGCAAGAGCAGGAGATGCCTGATGCACCGACTCCCCTCTAGTTTGTGCTTGTGGCAAACTTACGTCTGTTCCGTAGCCCAAAGCATTTGACAGTGGCCCAGCCCAGGGCTCGTTTCAGAGGACATCATCGAAGGGCATGTCTGCAGGATGCATAAAGACATTGGGACCATTGCTTGTAGACTTCCCATCACAGTTCCCCAAGTTGCAGTTTCTGAATCAGAGCACGGCCATTTTAACGGCTTCTATGGCTGGTTTGCTGTCCACGGAAGTTGTCACTAATCTATAGAACACATACATTTCCAAATTCTCTTCATCACTAGATATGGTCATTGCTTTAATTTCCCCCAGAAAATAACACTGTTTCTTTTATTTATTTATTTATTTATCAGAGAGAGAGAGGGAGAGAGAGCGAGCACAGGCAGACAGAATGGCAGGCAGAGACTGAGGGAGAAGCAGGCTCCCCGCCAAGCAAGGAGCCCGATGTGGGACTCGATCCCAGGACACCGGGATCATGACCTGAGCCGAAAGCAGCTGCTTAACCAACTGAGCCACCCAGGCATCCCTAACACTGTTTCTTTTGAAAAATAGATGCTCATTGTAAAACACCAAAACAGTGTATGACTTTTATGACCTCTATTGTTACTACCCTGCCCAGGACTTAATTCATTCTGGCATTATTCTTTCACTCTGTTATTGGGTTAAATGTATTTATATTCAGTTTAGGATCTCTTGGCCTATATTCATCAGTGAAACGTTTACTTTTTCAGTCTGTTATCTTCAGCAAGTTTTTGCTCTTTTCATGAAGACTTTGGGGAAACCTATCTTTTCTTTTCTCTCCTTTTCTTTCTTTCTTTGTTTTACTTAGGAAGAATCTTAATGGCAAAGGATTGATAATGTTCTTTAAAAGTTTGGGTCAATTTGCCATGCCATTCCCCCTCCCCCCAAAGAAAAAGAAACCCAATTTTTTTTTTGGCCTAGTGCCTTTTCTGGGATTACTTGAAAGTTTTTACAATTTATGCATGATCATTATTGATCGCTATACTTTCAGATATGTTTTCCCAAGAATAATCATTTAATTGAATTTCTAATTTATTAGATAACACTGTACATATTATTCTATAGTGATCTGAAAAAACTCCTTGCCATCTGCAGTTCTGTCTCTTTTCTCATTTTTATTGGAACGTTCCTATTTTTGATTTTTGCCATCTTCATGAGCTTTGCCAGAGTGTTTTCGTTCTGCCCTCAAACATCCTCCCTTTAAATGTATCCTTCAGTCCTGTTTCATGAAGTATTATTTCCTGTGTTATTTGTCACTCTTTTCTCGGCTTTATGACTTCTTCTTCCTTTCTTGAGTTAAATGCCTTTCCATAATTTTAATCATGTCTACTGATTTGTCAAAGATTGCACAGTCTGTTGGTCTCCCATGGTAGTGATTTTTTTAAAAAAAGATTTATTTATTTATTTTAGAGGTGGGGAGGGTCAAAAGGAGGGAGAAAGAGAGGGAATCTCAAGCAGATTCCATGCTGACGGCTAGCTGGGTGCAGGCCTCTATCCCATGACCTGAGACTATGACCTGAGCCAAAATCAAGAGTTGTCCACTCAACCAAATCAACCAGCCAGGTGCCCTGAGAGCGATTTTTTTCAACACATCTTTTATATTTTTTAAAACAATTTTGCTTTCTGTATTTGGGATATACTTCTATGTTGTGGGAGTCGGAATTCACGATTCTCCAGTCTTCCTTGCGAAGTCAGACAGGTCTGAGCTCAAAATCCTTTTGGCTGCTCTTAGCAAATGATGGACCAGTTTTATATCCTCCTACAAACTCGATAATAACAATAATGCTAATGTAACTCTTTTTGGATACTTAAATCATATAATCAATGTAAAGAGCTTAACACAATGCCAGGCCCATGGAATGCACATCACTGTGGGTTTTGTTATTATTAATATACTTTTTATGAATACAGATGCTCATCTTTGTCCTGTGTAATATTTCCATGCTTTAAATTTTGTCCGATATTAATATTTCTACTCATAGCAGATGTCCCATTTTTTTTTCATTTTTATTTTGTGTCATTTTATTTTCAGCAAGTCTCTTGTGAAACCACATATATTTGAATTTTTATTTTTCTCCGAATTATGAAACTTTCTCTTTTAATGTGATAATCCAACCCATTCACATTTTTGCAAAACAAAGCATTTTGCAAGTTTTTAACTTCTTCCGTCTTGTACACTCTTGTGCCTTTGAAGATTTTAGAGCCAGAATTTCATGAAAAAATTTAAAGGTATTCGATTTCCCAGGAGTTGTTATTGATATTTTCGTCTTGGAATTTGATTCAAGGACACTGTTTGAGACATGACTCCTAAAACTCATTTTACTGTTTATCTTTTAGGTTTATCTATTTATCTATCTATCTATTTATTTATTTATTTGACAGACACACACACACACACACACACAGTGAGAGAGGGAACAGAAGCAGGAGAAATGGAAGAGGGAGAAGCAGGCTTCCCTCCGAGCAGGGAGCCCAAGGCGGGCCTCGATCCCAGGACCCCGGGATCATGACCCGAGCTGAAGGCAGATGCTTAATGACTAAGCCACCGAGGTCCCCCTACCTTTTAGTTTTTTGCATCCATTTCCTGCTTACTGAGTTCACTGATTGGTTAGTTAATTCAATCAGCAGATATTTATTGAACATATACTACGTGCAGACGTCATGCTAGGTGCCAGGGGCAAAGTGTGTGATGTAGAGCTAGTCTGTGTCTTCATCAAACGTACATACATGGCACGAGAGAGACAAAAAAGGAGTAAAGAGAAAAAGAGACTGTAGGTCAAACAAATATGAAGGAGATAAATAAGCTGCTCAAGAGAGAGCAGTGTGCTTGTGTGGGTATCTACTTAGGAAGTTTAATGAGACAGGGCTTCTTGTGCAGGCCATATTTATGCTCACGCTTTAAGGAAAAGGTGGAATTAGCTATGAGAAGAGAGGAGGAAGAGCATTGCAGGTAGAAGGGCCAGTGTGTGCAAAGGCCCTGAGAGAGGAAATAGACTTGCTTGAATATGGCTTCCGTTAAATTCTTTTTTTAATAGTCAACAATGAAGTGTTGGATTAAAGCAACAAACGTAAGTTAATAAACATTAATCTTCTGTAGACTACCAAATGCAAGGTTGGAAAGGGCCTCTGTAGGTCAGATGGAATGCTCTTCATGCACCCAGCCAGCCAGCCATCCACCTACCATCCATCCATCTGTCCGTCCGTCCATCCATCCACCATCCATCCATCCATCCATCCACCCTACCATCCCTCCATCCATCCATCCATCCATCCGTCCGTCCGTCCAGTAAACAACTGTGGAGTGCCTGCTATGTGCCCGGCCCTGTGCAAGGTGTGGAGTGTATCAGTAGTATAAGCATTCCCTGGAACGGAGAGCCTAGTGTGTAAACAGGCTGGAGGGCCCACGAGGATTAAGCTTGGTGCTTCTGTTGGGGTGGGATGGATCGGGAGTTGGGGGGGATGGTGATGGAGGCACGGGAGAGGAGCTCTGCAGAGCCCTGAGCAGGGAGGGGGTGGCGGGAAAGAGCCGAGAGCAACTCCTGCCAGATGGCTTCATTCTTCCCCCTGAAGGAAGTGGGGACTTCGTGCTGTGATGTGATACGCAAGAGCGGCATTTCCTGTGGGTTTGCAAGGGCATTTGGAATCTAAAGACGACTGCTCATGGAGGTGTGAAAGAATTTTTTTTTTCTTTTTTAGACTTTGTGAAGGGGCTTTGGGAAAGGTTCTTGAGGTGAATTTAAATGCACACGTTGTTTTGGGTGGAGTCCTAAGCAAACACCTGCTGTGTCAGCTCTCACCTGTTGGGGGCTTCTGCTAGGCACCTGCTGTTGGCTTATCCCGCTGTCTCCGGGAAGCTCCTGTCCTCCTGTTCCTGGAATGGACCAGTTTTCTGTGACTGACCGGGTTCTAACAGTGGAGCCTGTCTGACTTGACTCTGACCTCCACGAATCTTACTGTCTTCATCTGTGAGATGAGGAGGGTATTGGACCTCCGGATCTTGTGAGACTCTGTGTTTAAAGTTCAGTCATTGGTTTGTTCCTTCCTCCTGGCTCTTCCCTCCCAACTCCTCCTCCCGCTTCCTGCCATATCGTATTTAATTGATGCCTGCTGTATGCCAAACACAGTCCCTAACTCATGAAGCTTACCATTTAATAGGAGAGACAGAGGAGCAAATAATTTCACAGGTGCTAATAGAATTCCAATGATGTTAAGTGCTATCAGTGAAAAGAACAAGGTGGATGAGAATGCACGTCAAGGTGATCTCTCTTATTTTGGGGGAATCAGAGAAAAAGTCTTTCTTGACTAATTGAAGTTTCAATAAAAACTAGGTGAAGATTGGTAGAGAAACACTATAGGTGGAGGGCACTGCACGTGCAAAGCCTCTGAGACAGGAGGGCATATGGCAACGTAATTCATAAAAATTCATGAGAAAATAATAATACTAGTCATCATAGTAGCTCCCACTTAAGGAGAACCTATTGCCTTCCAAGCACTATGTAGTCCTTAAGTGTGGGAGGTTTTTTTTGTTTTTAATTTTATTCTTAAGTAATCTCAATGCTCATCGTGGGACTTGAACTTACTCCCGAAATCGAGCGTCCTGTGTTCTGCTGACTGGAGCCAGCCAGCTGCCCCAAGTGTGTGATCTTGATCAAGCCATTAGACCTTCTTGTCTGGCTTGTGCGTCTGTAAAGTGCTGATCAGCGACTCTACTTCATTGGGTTGTTCTGAGGCTGCCGTGAAGTAATGTTCCTTAGCGCTATGCCTGGACTATAGCAAATGTTTGGGAGACGGTAGTTGATACTGTTCATTTCAGGAATAGTGTGGGGCGAGAGAGCGTGCTGCTTACCGGGCGGGGCTCAGGACCTGTCTTTGGGCCTGCTGACAGTTTCTTTCTTGAGGTCATTCTTAGAGTTTCGATACAAGTGGAGATCTGCTGCTCAGCACAGTCAAGCCTGTGAAACACTGCCTCTCCATCTGCAGCCAAGGACGGAAGGATAGAGCTGACAGCCACAGGTTGGCCTTCAGGCAGCAGGGACATAGGGGGCAGGCCGTTGGCATGTGCAACATGGGTTGGCATTTCAGAGGGCACGGAAGGTCGTGGGTAATAATTATCAAAGGACAGACAGCTTAGGGGAGACTATCCATTCCATTCCCGAGCTCTGGGTAAGATCAGTCTATTCTCTGACTGTTGGGAAGATGTTTCCCCTAAATCTCTCTGCTGAGAACATGGGGCCATTTTTCTGGTTGCAAAAATCAAATACTACCTCACTGGCTGAAACACAATGATTGGGTCTACGTTTGCCTCATTCAGACAACCCCATTGTCAAACTCTGTGTGCGTGTGTGTGTTTAAATATTTGAAACAAGCCTTGTAAATTACTTTTCTTCATGTGTAATTATTTTTCCATAAGAACTCTTTGCATGTAATTAAGTATGGAGAGAGAAAGAAAGAAAGAAGGCACAGTTCTTGCTCATCGGGACCCATAATTTAATTTGGGCAGCTTGCCCCCAGGGGACATTCGGCCACGTTTGCAGACATTTGGTTTGTTGTAACACGGGGAAGGGATGTTTGCTGCTGGAGTCTAGTGAGGAGCGGCCTGGGATGCTGCTACACATCCTACAGCATGGGACAGCTTCACAGCCAGACGCGGCTGTTCCAAAAGGTCAATGTTGAGAAACCCCAATCTCACTCCATAAACTATTGGGGTGCCTGGGTGGCTCAGTGGGTTGAGCCTCTGCCTTCGGCTTAGGTCATGATCTCAGGGTCCTGGGATCAAGCCCTGCATCGGGCTCTCTGCTCAGCGGGGAGCCTGCTTCCCCCTCTCTCATTCTATAAACTATCAGTTTGGAAAAGCCAGTAGGACGGGGCTATCTGTTATCACTGTTCATAGGAAAATGTGTGTATGTGTGTGTGCATGTATTGATTGTGGCTGATAATAACCTCCTTTATCTTTTTAAGTGTATTTATTTGTCTATTATTCATTAAAACTTTTTTTTTTTTTGGAGGGAGGTGCTAAGGGAGAAGGAGAGAGACTCTCAAGCAGGCTGTCCACTAAGCGTGGAGCCTGATGCTGGGCTGGATCTCATGACCCCCTGAGATCAGGACATGAGCCAAAACCAAGAGGCAGTCACTTAACCGACTGCACCACCTGGGTGCCCCTGCATTAAAATTGTTTCAAATATTTGACAGGTTTGAAATCCTGCATGGTGATGAGTAGCAACCAACCTCCCCCTGCTCTGCTGTCCCCAGGCTCTTGTTCTTTTCTCTGGAGGGACAGCCCTGTTCCTTGGTTTCCACGTATTAGTACAGAGATATCCCACGTATGAATCTTCTTTATGACCTTATTAGCACCGTATGCATATTTTTTTAGCTTGTTGCTGTGTTTTACTTGACGATGTATCTTGGAGATCTCAGAACACGCCCAGCGCTGCCGTGTTTGTTTTAAAAGCCACACGGTGGGGCGCCTGGGTGGCTCAGTGGGTTAAAGCCTCTGCCTTCGGCTCAGGTCATGATCTCAGCGTCCTGGGATCGAGTCCCGCATCGGGTTCTCTGCTCAGCAGGGAGCCTGCTTCCTCCTCTCTCTCTCTGCCTGCCTCTCTGCCTTACTTGTGATCTCTGTCAAATAAATAAAATCTTTGGGGGGGAAAAAAAAAAGCCACACGGTGCTCCCTCCTGCAGATGTCCTGTGCAGCCTCCTGCCCATGGGCATAAGGTCATCTCCAGTCCTTTCCTCCAGCAAACAATGCCGCGGTGAACAGCCTTGCATCTCACCATGCACACGCGTGTGTGAGTGCATCTGTGATCCAGAGTCCGGCACACGGAACTCCTCGGCGGGAAAGGGCATGTACGTTTTCAACGTGGCTAGAGATCTCCGGCAACGGGGTCTGGTCCTGGTTCTTCGTGTTCCCATTTTTAGTCCTGCTGGGTTTCTGAGCCCAAACGGGGCACCTCTATGCTTCCTGTCCCCCTCCTGGAACTGACTAATTTACAAGATGAACTCCCCTCCCCCCCATCGAAATGCAGTTCCCAAGGACAGTTTGGAAATAAAAATGGTGTCTATGGTTCTGAGGCTCTGAGTTTTTGAGGGGTTTGGGTCTAATTTTTCTAAATTGCGCCTGGTTCATCCAGCGCAGAAAAAGCCCCTCTCCCTCCAGCGAGTCCGTTATGATCGATCGCACCCCTTCTCTTCCCCAGTGGGCTTTCTCCTAAGGGTAAGTAGAAGGCATGGGTTCTCTTGCTTTAAAAAAAAAAAAAAAAATCGTTAACTCCACGGGGGCGCCTGCTGCTTGATTGGGAACGCGCGGCATTTAGAGCCTGCTGGCTGCAATCTCACTTTGCAGCCTGGAAGTTGTGGGGTGTTTTTATCTGCAGGAAACAGCTTTGAGCGGAAGGGGAGTGAGAGTAGATGTATAGATGAGGGAATTAGAAGCGGAGGAAGCCGTGGGAGAAATGTCTTCTTTTAAAGACAGACATGGCAGATTTTTCCTGCCCATCTCTTTGGAATGCCAAGTGGGAATTAAATGGGAAACTGGGTTATTTCTGCCACTCCTGCCGAGGAACCAGCCTGATGGGGTTCCTGGGGCTGCTGAACCGTCGTCTGAGCTTTCAAGCACCCCCCCCCCCCACCCCCCCCCCGCCCCCCCGGCAGGAATTGGCCAGTAGCAGCACGTTTGCTGAGGTCCCAAAGGTTCAAAAAGCCAAAAAGAGACCCTACAGTGACCGTTCCCCAGCGTGGGAGGCCACGAAAGAACTCTGGCCTGGCGAATTCATTCTCTATGTTCCCGTCGCTGGCGCAAAAGGATATCGTTGACTGCGTGTATGTCTTGTTTGTTCGTACTCCCCAGCCCCTGGAAACAGCACCCGGTACACAGTAGGCCTTCAGTAAATATTCACTCAAAAGAGAGAAAACTTGGGACACCTGGGTGGCTCAGTCGGTGGAGCGTCTGCCCTCGGCTGAGGTCATGATCCCAGGGTCCTGGGATGGAGCCCTACGTCCCTCTCCTTGCTCAGCGGGGGGCCTCTTCTCTCTCTCCCTCTCCTTCTGCCTGCTCTTTCCCCTGCTTGGGCTTGCTCTCTCTCTGCCTGACAAATAGCTAAATGAAATCTTAAAAAAAAAAAAAAACAAAAGACAGAGAGAGAAAAAAACTTGACGGCAGACGTAGGTCTGGGACTTTTACTCCTGAGGAAAGACTTGATTTGAACTCATGCCGCTTGACAGAGGGGATAGGGGTGCTGTGTGTGGGGTGTGGGGCGGCTCTCGTCTGTGTGGACCGTGTTACGTCCTTTCTAAGACTTGGATTTCTCTGCTGGTGAGCGAGGACACCTGAGGAGGCGATGTTTGCCTCTGCCTTAAGAAAAAAAAAAGCAAAACCAAAAAAAGCCCACCTTTTTATTTTGGAATACTTCAGGTTTCCAGAAAAGCTGCAGAGTGACTACAGAGAGTTCCTGCCTACCCCTCACCTAGTTTTTCCCTGATGCTTGATCTTATGTAACTGTGGCACATTTGCCTCTGCTGTTTTGTAGGATAATCAGAAATCCTTTGAGAAGGAATTCACCGGCAATTTCAGTTTGGTTCTTACTAACAATAACAACAAAATGACGTTGTTATTGGATTACTAATAGTAGTGTCGGTAGCAGAGGTTAGCAGTGAGGACAGGCAGGCAGCCTTTCCCCCACCCTGCAGGGACTCTCCATCCCGTGAGCTGTGAGACCAGTGCCCATTGTATGGATGGGGAGGTTGAGGCAGAACACTTGGGACAGAGGGTTCCCACGGCCGGCCTCTGGCTAGTATTGATCACCGACGCCTGACTCCAGATTCTCACTTGGCCATTATTTTCGGCGCGGTAATAGCTGTCATTTTTTGATGGCCGCGTGGTCCGGACCCGGACTCAGAGTCTCACATGCATTATTTCTAAACTTGTCCTCTCACTCAGAGGGCTGTGGTGAAAAGCATCCATTTTGCCGTCCTGCTTAGGACAAAAATACCTGGTGCCGAGATTTTGTGAGTTGGGGCAGGAAGAGAACCTTATCGTGTGTGTGTGTGTGTGTGTGTGTGTGTGTGTGAGAGAGAGAGAGAGAGAGAGAGAGAGAGAGAGGTGAGGAGAGATTCTGCTGGTTTCTGGCCTAGTTTTTTTCCACTTGGATTTAGACAGATCTGCTCTGTACATTTGGGTCCTGGGTTTGCCACATCCTTTTTCTGCCGGCCGCAGCAAACGAGTCTCCAAGCTTGGTCAGAACACGAACAGTCAGAAGTGCCTTCATTTCGAGAATTAAAAAAGATAATACTTCAGTTACTCAGCAAGCACATGCCTGGGGACTGTGAGAGGAGAAGCGGTTTCTGCCTCAGACTGTGCCTAGCCGGCAGGGGAGATCAGCCCGCAAGCGAAGTGAGGACTGTTTTGGATCGGGGAGGGCGGGCGATGCTGCGGACTGAGGCCTGGGGCGGGGGCGGGGTGGGGGGGGAGGGGCTGGGGTGAACTTGAACTCATCTCCCACCCGAGGTCTCAGCAGTGCTCGGTTTCCTGTGCCGGAATACTGTTCTCTTCAAGCGTAAAGCTCTTATCCTTTGTCTCAGTGTTACAGGTCCCCCCTGCCTAGATGTGTCCTCCTCAGGCCTCTCTGCTGACATCCTTTCTGGAATTTCTCCCGGGTGTTTACTGGACCGTGAGCTTCAGGAGGCAGGGGACGGTTTGCCTCCTTCGCGGCTTGTCCCGTAGTGCCTGGCACCGTGCCAGGTGCATGTCAGACCTTTATTAGATATTTGTCAAATAAATGAAGCAGTGGTCCTTTCCAGGGTTGACTGGTGTCTGTCCTGAAACTTCGCACCGTCTGCCCGATAGGAGGTTGATCGTTGCCCGGTGGACGGTCGGATTCCCCCACAGACCGCAGGCTCCATGAGGACAGGAGCGTGTCTGTCTGGTTCACCCCCAGTGCCTACAACAGGCCTGGCCTGTGGTGGAGACAGTGGGCGCCGTGGTCAGAGTATCTGCGCTCGAATTCCAGGTCCTCTGCTCACCAGCTCTGTGGTCTTCCTTCACCACCGAGCCTCTCTGGGCCTCAGTTTCCACGGATGTACAAAAAAACCTTCTTTTTTTTCTTAAGTTTTTTTTTTTTTTTTAAAGATTATTTATCTATTTGACAGATCACAAGTAGGCAGAGAGGCAGGCGGAGAGAGAGAGGAGGAAGCAGGCTCCCCGCTGAGCAGAGAGCCCGATGCGGGGCTTGATCCTAGGACCCCGGGATCATGATCTGAGCCGAAGGCAGACACTTAACCCACTGAGCCACCCAGGAACCCTACAAAAAGACTTCTAACCGCTTCTATCTCCCAGAGCTGCTGGGATGGTTCAGTGAATTAATACTCATTAACATGCTTCGAAGAGCACTTGTGGTATAGAGCTTTAGAAATATCACTTTTGTTAGCTCTCAAAGAATATTTGAGATGTGATGATTGGGGGGGGGGGGGTCTTGACATGAAATGTGCCTTCCCTCTCTGAGTGGTAAAATCTCCCTTAAGAAAGAGGGAAGGACAGATGGAGATGATCGGAGAGGCCCGAGAGATCCTTAAAACCAGGCTGTGGAAGAGATGCGACCTTTTATTCCTCTCTCTCCTCTTGGAAAAGGCTGGTTTCCAGCATGCCTGGTGTCTCTTTCTCCCACTGCGTTCTACATTTCTTTCTTTGCATTGAAATTGGTTTTTTTTTTTTTTCCCCTTAAGAAATAGCACAGCCTGGAATCTTGCTGGCTAGCTTGCTGCTGGGGTGTGGGACGAGCACTTCCATTTAGAGAAGCAGCCGGCCTTGGAATGCGGGTGCCCGGCTGCCAGGCCCACTCGGAGGGCAGAGCTGGCCAGAAATGCACTTTGCAGTGTACGCTGGAATTTCTTCTCCCTTCTTACTCATTTGTGTCACTTAAAAAAATAAATAAATAAAAGCAATGCATCTACTTGATTATAATTCCAAGCCATGCAATATATTGCTGCACATAGTAGCATAAAAAGGAAATCCTCTTCTAGATCCTTCCTTCCCCTTCACTGCTCCTGCAGAGTTCGATTCCTCAGTTAGCAGGATGCCCAGTAAAATCTGAAGTTTGGAAAAACAGGGAATAATTTTTGCTTAGATAAGTATATCCCAAGTATTGCCTAGGACACACCTAGACTACAGAATTATCCACTGTTTATATGCAATTTAGTTTTATTTGCCAAATTTACCAGCCCAACGCCTCCACCGATAGCACATTCCTGTGTTTCCTCCAAGCATGTGCAGCGGGGCAGACGTTGGAGGACTCTCTCCTGCTGGAGTCCCCAGCACCTAGAACAGTGTGTGGTGGGTTGTAGGCACCCAGTAAATATCGGTTGGATGAACGACAGGCTACGCACCCACCCATTTGTTTTACCCAGTGGGAAGTGTATTGTAATACCGGTTCATACATGGCTTTTCCTTTTAATACTGTCTCCTGGGGATGGATACCTAGGGCGGTCTCATTTGTTTTTAAGAGTTTCATGGCATTCCCTTTTATGAATGCAGGATGATGTACGGAACCAGTCCCCTGACCGTGGGCATTGACCTTGTTGTTAATCTTCTGCTGTAACAGACAAGGCAGTGATGAAGGTACAGAATAGGTCTGTACCTATTCACCGGTGTGGGTTTGGGTTTATGTCCAAGGAGAGATACAGCATTGAGATCTCCCGGACAAAGGGCATGTGCTTTAAAATTAATGTTGCTGGGGCGCTTGGGTGGCTCATTCTGCTAGGTGTGTTCGTTTGGCTCAGGTCATGATCTCAGGGTCCTGGGATTGAGCCCTGCATTGGGCTCTCTGCTCAGTGGAGTGTCTGTTTGCCTCTCTCCCTCTACCCTCCCCAGCCTCCCTATCCCCTGCTCACGCTCTCTTTCTCAAATAAATAAATAAATAAATAAAATCTTTAAAAAGAATAAATAAAAAATTTTTAAAGATTTTATTTATTTATTTGACAGACAGAGATCACAAGCAGGCAGAGAGGCAGGCAGAGAGAGAGGAGGAAGCAGGCTCCCCGCTGAGCAGAGAGCCCAATTCGGGGCTCGATCCCAGGACGCTGAGATCATGACCTGAGCCGAAGGCAGAGGCTTTAACCCACTGAACCACCCAGGCGCCCCAAGCATAAATACATTTAATATTGCTGAATTGCCTACCATAGAGGGTCTGTTCATACACTGGGCAGCGCGTTCTCAGGCCCTTACTAGCACAGGATACTCTCTGCCTTTTTCATGTTTCCAACCTTGTGGGGGAGAAATTAGTGTTTCATTGGGGTGTGCCTGTGGGAACCTTTTTGTGTTTGAAAACCCTTTGTATTTCTCTGTGAACTGTCTCTTGTCTTTTGCCAATTTCTTTCTACTCTCTTTTTTTTATTTTCACGGGTTTTTATGGATTAAGGGATATGTTTTTTGGCATGTGTTTTATATATAATGGAATGTCAAGTTAGTTTTAACTTTGAGAAATTGGTTTGTTATGGAATTTTTTGTTCTGTTGGTGTTTAAAATTTTTAAGTCGTGAACTTGATGAACTAATTTCATGTATCCTGCATTTTGTGTCTTGCTTAGAGACAGGCCCCCTCTTCAGTGGGATTCTAGAGCAGTTCTCCCATTTTTTCTTTTACTACTTAAACTTTTTTTTTTTTTTGCATTTAAATCTTTAATCCATCTGGAATTTATTTTGGTTTTAGGAGGGAGGTGAGGATCTAGCTTTATTTTCTCCCAGATGGCCAGCCAGTTGTCCCAATACCATTTATTGAATAATCCATTGCTTCCCACAGAATTGAAATGCCGCCTCTATCATATATTAAATTGTGGAGGAGGGATTTGGGACTCGTATTTCGAGAGCCTCCAGAGCCAGGGAGGCGGCAAGGATTTTTAGGTGGTTTCAGCTGAGAAGAATCAGAGGCCCTGACCTTAGGGAGGGTGTGGAAGCAAGGCTCACCTGTTCATCTAGCCGGAAACACTGCATGGAGGAGCAGTGGGTTTCCCGGATGGGGGTGGGCTGACGGGAGGGGACAGGGACGTCCTGGCGCTGGGAAGGGCTTAGTTACAGCACGACTTGTCAACCTTGACGCTGCTGGCATTTTGGGCTTGATAAGCCTTCATGAGAAGCTGTCCTGTATGTCGTAGGACATTTAGCACACCCTTGGCCTCTCCTCACTAGATGTGAGCATCAGCCCTCATCCCACATTGTGACAATCAGAAATGTCTCCAGACATTGCCCAAATGTCGCCGGGGGCCCCCGATCTCCTGCTGTTGAGAACCACTGCTTTATCAGGCTTGGGTTGAACAGACTCTTGATCAGGGGCGCGTGAGGCCCTTCCTCGTTCTGACATTCAGCCATCCACAGTATCAAGGCTCCAGACGTCTTGGAGCCGGGAAGGGAGGTGCCTTTTCTATCTCAGAGACCAGAGCCCCCATATTAGGTGTGAGTGTGAAGTCTGTGGGGGAAGGAACCAACCAGCTGACCCTGGGAGGACCTGGGATGCCCACCCGTCCCTGCAGAGACTCTGCCAGACTCCCTCCTCCTCGGCCTGAGCCAGTCCCCCTGCCAACCACTCCCCCCGGGCAAAGGGACCTCACCTGGTCACGGTGAGGAGCAGAGACTCTTGAGACCCGAGGTGGTGGGTGTTTTGTGATTGGGCGCAGCCCGGAAGCAGGTGTGTGCGGAGATTGGGGGCGGCAGGTGAGGAGAGCAGGTCCGTATAGCGTGTAGGTAGGTGTGGGAGTGAGGCTGAAGGCGAAAGGGAGGTGGGCAGACATCTCGGCCTCCAGAGGAGGGCGAGGCAGAGGGGAGCTCCCTGAGGCCTCAGCAGTGGCTCTGGAGATTAACTAGATCAGGCAGGGACAGGATCACCCAAGGCAGCACGGCGAGGCGGAGGTGATCGCTGCTGACTGGGAAGGTGGTAGCTGTGATTTGAGGAAGGGGTCCCCTTGGGGTTTTTTAGGCAGAGAATGTGGAGAGGGCCGCTCCAGCCCTCCATAACTTAGAAGTGTGTGCAAGGAAGACAGTGACGTGCAGGGCAGTGTCACACACCCAGTGACCGCCCCCATGAACACCTTCCCATTTCTCCCGCACCTCGTTGGCGTGCCCACCTCGCCTCCGTGAGAACAAAGCCCCCTGAGGTCGGGGGCTTGCTTTGTTTCGTGTGCTGAGCCCAGTACAGTGCCTGGCGCACCGTCGGCCCTCATTTCCTGGTTTCTGAACGAACACATCCGCATGGCAAACTGGATGTCACTTGGCCCCTTCACTTCCTGGGTCATGATCCACATTTCCGGCTCAGTAGAGGCCTGTCTGTGACACAGGTGTTTCATGGTTCCAGTCAGCCATGTTCTGGCCAACAAAGCTCTGCTGTCTATGAGTTTTTTCTCTATTTCTTTATCACAAATGTCTTAGTTCAAGCTGTGATCACAGAGTACCAGAGACCGAGTAGCGTGCACAAGAAGAATCTTGTTCTCGTGGTCCTCAAGGTTGGAAGTCCCGAGGCCAGGGGGTTCTCTTCCTGGTTCATAGATGGTGGATGCCTGGTTGTGTCCTCACACCGCGTGGGTGGGGTGGGGGCAGAGGGAGAGGAAGCAAGTTTCTTGGGGTTGTTTCTTTTTTCTTTTTAAAATTCTTTTTATTAACGTATAATGTATTATTAGTCCCAGGGGTACAGGTCTGTGAATTGCCAGGTTTCCACACTTCACAGCACTCACCATAGCACACACCCTCCCCAATGTCCATAACCCAACCACTTTCTCCCGACTCCCCCCCAGCAACCCTCAGTTTGTTTTGTAAGATTAAGAGTCTCTTATGGTTTGTCTCCCTCCCAATCCCATCTTGTTTTATTTATTTCTTTCCTACCCCCCAAACCCCCCATGTTGCCTCTCAACTTCCTCATATCCGGAAGATCATATGAGAGTTGTCTTTCTCTGATTGACTTATTTTGCTAAGCGTAATACCCTCTAGTTCCATCCACGTTGTTGCAAATGGCAAGATTTCATTTCTTTTGATGGCTGCATAGTATTCCGTTGTGTATATATACCACGTCGTCTTTATCCATTCATCTGTTGATGGACATCTAGGTTCTTTCCATAGTTTGGCTATTGTGGACATTGCTGCTATAAACACTTGGGTGCACGTGCCCCTTTGGATCACTACATTTGTATCTTTAGGGTAAATACCCAGTAGTGCAATTGCTGGGTCATAGGGTAGCTCTATTTTCAACTTTCTAAGGACCTCCATGCTGTTTTCCAGAGTGGTTGCACCAGCTTGCATTCCCACCAAACAGTGTAGGAGGGTTCTCTTGGGGTCTTTTCTTATAAGAGCTTCATCCCATTCGGGAGGACTGTGCCCTCATCACCTAATTATCAGCCCAGGCTCCTCAGATACCATTGCATTGGGGGTAAGTATTCATCATAGACATTTTAGGGGGACACAGACATTCAGTCCATAGTGACAAGCAGTGCCACCTGCGAAATCATGTGTGGTGAGATCTTTGGCCCTCTTCTGAACTTTTTCTTTTCTACCACTTTCTGAAGTGTGTGAGGTTAGTGTCATCCTCCTCATTATGTGGGTCTCCAATCCTCCCCCCTCCCCCCTCCCAGTTCTCTCCTGGCTCCCATTGGCTCTGGGCTTGAGGCCACATGCTTGCTATGAAAGGTGAATGACAAGACTCGATGCTGAGTGTCAGACGCATTGGTTGGCACGTGGAAGGCAACATAGGAATGTCGGTTTCATCTTTTTTTAAATTTTTTTAAAGATTTTATTTATTTATTTGACAGAGAGAGAGAGATCACAAGTAGGCAGAGAGGCAGGCAAAGAGGGAGAGAGGGGGAAGCAGGCTCCCTGCTGAGCAGAGAGCCGGATGTGGGACTCGATCCCAGGACCCTGAGATCATGACCTGAGCCGAAGGCTTAACCCACTGAGCCACCCAGGCACCCCCGGTTTCATCTTTTAGAACAAAGTTTCCCAAAGGTCCAGTTGGCGCTTGGGACTGGCAGCAAGTTCTTTAAGACCTGACACTAATTGACATTAGATCACAGAGTGGTAAACCTACTCCTTTCTCCGTTCTTTTCATATCCTTCTGACCAGGCCAAGCAGGAAGCCTCAGGTTGGCGCCAGTGTGCCTTCAGTGATCACTGGCACCCCAGCCCCCATCCGAACAGAGAGCCTCAGGCTGAGGCCCTCGGCAGACAAGGGTGTCAAGTCAGCACGAGCTAACGTGTTTTTGTTTTGGTTGTGTTCATTTTTATGGCTGACTCCCTGTGATGTTAAGAGATGCTGGTTTTTCATTTTGCTTCCTTCTGAAAAAGTATTATTATTAAAATTTTGTATTAGATTTCTTTTTGATATTTGTTGAAATTCACGTGACATAAAATTCACCATTTCCACCATTTATAAAGGTACTGTTCTGTGGTTTTTATACTTACGATGTTGTGCACCCATCACCGCCATCGAATTTCCAGAACATTCCGTCACTCCCATAAGAAACCCACATCCATCTGTGGTCACTCCCCGTTTCTCTCTCCCCCACAGCACCTGGCAAGCACTCATCTACTTTCAGTCTCTAGATTTCCCTATTCTGGACATTTCTCATAAAGGGAATCATGCAATGAGTGGTCTATTGGGACTGGCTTCTTTCACTGAACATAATGTTTTTAAGTTGCATCCATGTTGTAGGATGTATCCAGTAATCCTTTTTATGGTTGGAAAATATTCCTTCAAGATATATCCCGGCTTGTTTATCCGTTCATCCACCAGTGGACATTTAGGTTCCCCCTTTTGGTTATTAGGAATAAGGCCATGAGCATTCATGTATGGTTTTTGTGTGAACATGTTTTCAGCTCTCTTGGGTATTTACCTAGGACTGGAATTTCTGTCATACAATTTCTGTTTTTTTTTTTTTCCCAGACCATTTTCATTTTAAAAACACTTGAAGTTAAAAAGTAATCTAACTTCAACTTAGAGGAAAGGGTTTGTAGTATTGTGAAGGGTGTGTGGACATGGCGGATATTGTGAAGGTGTTGTATAATGATGGAAGAATGGAAAGAAAATGTCTACCTGCACATGACTCCTGTCCATGACTGGTTTCCCACCCGTCTCCTTAGTCTTATGACCCTCCATTCCCTGGCACCTCCGTGTAGCCTACTTAGTCTTCTCATTGTCCCCAAGGAGCTCCTTTCTCAATGATGCTGCCCTTTGCCCTTCTGGGATATGCTCCCTTTTGTGTTCCGCAGGGAGCTAGACTTCTCAGAACCCCCCTTTTGCTTAGAATCAGTAGTCTTAAACCCGTAATGTCACTTTCCCTCTAATTTCTCACCAATGGCTTTGTGGGTGAATGTTTCCCCTCCTCATAAGCTGTCTGAAGGCAGGGTCTGTATTTGAGTGGCCCCAGTGTTTCCTGCTGTGTCATTTACTCTTCAGTTAACTTATTTCCTGCTTTTTGGGTGTATTAGCCAGAGGTCTTCATGTCCGAGGTGTGTGAGGGTGAAGTGTGTGTTCCTTAAGCTTTATTGGTTGCAAGTGACAGAAGCCAACTCAAGTCAGCTAAAGCTAGAGGGGGAATCTGGGGAGGGAATGCTGGGACATTGCTTGGGACCAAGGGGAAGTTCAGGCTGGCTGAAAGGAGTGGGGAGACAACTGGGGGCAGGAAGACAGATGGGCTCTCCATCTCGCACCTCTCCTTCTTGCCTGTATTCATTATTCTTACCTCTGTGCACACCTGCGGTCCTTGTTTCTTCCTCTACCTATTAGATGGACGATAATGCCCTATAGATGCCCAGGGCCATCCTCCTGCATCTCAGCCTCCATTCCGAAGTCCGTGAAAGAATCTGATTGGTCCAGCTTCAACCTGGGTGGCCAATGAACTGGAGTGAGGGGTGGGATCTTGTAACGGCAACACTGTGGTTGGGGAGGACGGGGTGGGGGGGGGCGGGCGCGCTGAGCTCCCCGGGGTCGACTGGCATATCTGCGGCCCTGAACCTCAGCTTCTCCTTCTGCCCAGGCATTAGGGAAGTCGTTTGCGAGTGTGGGAAAAGAGTGCAAAGCGATGAAAACAGTTAACATCAGACTTGCTAATCTTGAAAGCCCTAAATAGAGCTAGTTTAGGAGAGGGGAAGTAAGCATGAAGCTGCTGATTGTTCCCAGTTCTGGGGAAGAAGTTCTTCTAGCTTCTGTGGCTGGGGGTGGGAGGGGGGCAGGCTTGGAGCATCTCCTGGAACTCCCTGGTTCCTCCTCTTTGTCCTCATGGCAGAACTCCTGCTCAGGTAATTCTGGGCCTTGTGCAGTGCAAAATGAAAAGGAAACTTTGTTCCTTGCTTCTGGGAGCTGTTGCCACTTCCCTGGGTTTCCTTAGTTTAAGTTGTGTCCCTTTTGTGTCACCTGCCTGGGGACAGAGGATGGCACTAGTCCCCATTTCTGTGGTGGGAATGAGAACATGGAAGTATTTCCAAGCCCTTTAGCCTCAGTTACTTAATCTGTACAATGGGGGCAAAAGCAGCCCACCATTGACATTGGTGGGTTTGACAGGAAGTTATGCTTCCTACTCTCATTAGCTACCTATAAGATCCTTGGCCAGAGTCATAGGTCCTCATTTTAAAGCTCTGGTTTGAATTGGATGCTTGGCAGATTTGGGTCAAGCAGATTGTTGTTGGGAGTGAAACTGTGCCTTTTAGAGTGAGACTTGCTCTTGAGTCTGAATGCTGCCACTTAACTGGGTGACCTTGGGCAGATTGCTTAACTTCTCTGTGCCTCCTTTTCTTTACCCATAAATGGGGATAGTAATAGGACGCAGCGCTCTCAGCCTTTGGCAGATGTAAAGGAGTTGAGATATGTATAGCCCTTAGAGCAGTAAGCCCTCCATGCGTACTGGCCACCACTCTCCTACCTAGTTGGTTTCCCTCAACGATGTTTGGCCTGGCCGCCAGGGGAAGGGGGAGGAGCTTGCCTGCACCGGCCTCTTTGTGGCCCAGCTCTGCAGTGGACCTCGCTGGGGATGCCTAGCAGGCCTCAACTCTGGGGTATACATTTTCCTCGAGAATCATTGCTCAGGGCAGCTTGGGGCCTGGCAAGCTAGACGTTTGGGTTCCTGGCTACTTCCCTTTTCTCAATGTCTGTTTACCTTTAACAAGACTGATGCGAGCCATGAAGCCCCTCTGGGTGGCCCTTCTCTGGCTGTGACATGTTTTCTTCAGCCAGTTTGCATTGTATAGTAAACAGCAGGTGCACCAGCAGCCTCTCGCCCCACCCCCTCCTGTTCACCCCGTTCTCTGGGGACTCCTTAGACTAATGCAGTTTTAATGAATACACATTACTGTTTACACGGCTGAAATGAGAGCCTGGCTGCTTATTTTATGCCGAGGTTTACAGCTCTGACTTTTAAAATCCTGCCTCCCTCACTCCGCCTCTGGCCGCTGGGCTGTTTCTTGGCAGCCCTGGTGCCCTCCCCCCAAATAAGGTATTCACTGAGAAGTCCCGCCCTCCAAGTCGCTGCCTTGCCTCGGAAGGAGTGGGGATGTGTAGAACAAAAGCAGAAGATGGATTCATTTTCTTTTTCTTTTTTTTTTTTAAATTTAAGAATATGTTTTAAAATCCTCTAAAGCTTGCCTATTATAGAACAGTTGGAGCGTGGAGATGACCAAGAGAAGAAAATAAAAATCACCCCTCAATCCGCAATTTAGGAAAAAACCTGCCATTAACATTTTGGCTTATATTCCCGCAGGCTTTAATCAACATTTGTATGTATTTGAAGTTAAAATGAGAACCCAAACCAAAACATATTATTCTCAAATCTGCTTTCTGTCCTTCACAACTAAGGTATTGCAAATATCTTTCCAAGTCAAGAAATACAGATCAGCGGCATCTTCTCTTAGGCACCATTGTCTCCTAGTACATGGCTGGGTCTCTGATCTCTTGTCAAGAAAGGTTTAATTAAATTGAGGTTTGAGTAGTGATATACCGTTACTGGTTCAAAATTAGAAAGCTACAACAGGGTCTACCTCAAGAAGTATCTCTCCTGCCCTTGACCCTTGATCACTCAGGTTATCTGTCTGTGAGATGTTACCCATCTCCTGTGTATGCTTCTGGAAGCAGTCCATAATGTACATGCAAATCACACACATTTATCGTACTCTCCCCAAAAGGAACACACTCCAACATTAGCTTGCCCTGTTTTCTTTACATGTTAAAACTCACTTTTGGTTCCATATCAGTCCATAATGAATGTCCTCATTCTGGTTTATGACTGTGTCATGGTCCAAGGCATGGGCGTTCCTGGTATGTTTTCAGAATTGTGTTGTATTGACTCAGAGAAACCTTCCCTGTGGTTTTGTCCAGGCTCCTTGTTTATATGGCCTGGCTCTGAGCTGCTAAAGAAAAGATGCTGGCTTGGAGATGAGGAGGGACCGTCGGTCCAGATTATGAATGGGTTCAACCCAGACTGATCTGAGTGACAAGGACAAAGAGCAGAGCCGGCGAGCCACAGGCCAGGTGGTGGTCACTGGCAAAAGGCCATTTGTGACTTATCTTCACTTCTCCAGATGGACAACATTTAAAACAGAGGCACTGACCTTCATTTACACCTGGTTGAAAAAAATGTTTCCTCGGAGGCCCAGAGAGACGATCAGATATTTCTTATACTTTCTGGCATGAGAATGACAGGTATCTGAGGGTAAGTGGTCTCATAAAGCCAGTTCAAAGTGAAAAAGAATTCTCTGTGTGCCTTAGAAACATCCACTTGCCTCCAAATGGAAGGCACACGGTGGAGTTAGCAAAGCATTTCACATTTGATGTGTTTGTCTTTCTCGGTGGTCTTAGGTAACTAGACAGAACGTCTTCAGTGGGTTGAGGAAACACTTCAAGTTAGTGTGATGAGAGGAAATATGGGGTCTTTGGTCTTCTGTAAGGACAGTGAAAGCCCCCCTTGAGCTGGGATCATTTTGTATAATTAATGAGTGTTGTGACCTTTTGAACAAGAGGGGGGTGATCTAACCTGGGAATGGAGCATTTCCCACACTTGGATGGATGGCAAGGAGCCCATAGGGTGTAAAGGACACCAGGATGGTGGTAATGGGGGAGTGGAGAGGATTTCTATGGGAAAACCCAGGAAGCAATGATCTGCTCTTGGTAGATTAGGCTAAATCCACTAGAAGAAACTTACTTTATTACTTTCTCCCTAATTCCTGTCAACTTGTCGTGATCAAGTTCTCATTATTGAGTAGAATCAAGTCAAGAGTTAAATGCTCATTCTTTTATTATGTTACCTATTTTGTGAGGAATGAAATGAAACAAATGTCCAACCAAACCTGTCCATCAGGCAATTAAAAAATTACATTTTAAAATAACTATTGTGTCAAGTAGAATTGAAAACTACAGCTGAAAAGAGGGTATATGTGAAGAAAAGTAGAATGCTATATAAAAATTTATGAGATCGGGGTGCTGGGGTCGCTCCACTGGTAAGGTATCTGTCTGACTCTTGATCTCAGCTCAGGTCCCCTTCTCGTGGTGAGTTCAAGCCCTGTGTTGGGAATAAATGAACAAAATAAGATGAAATCAGAGAGGGAGACAAATCATAAGAGACTCTTAGACACAGAAAACAAACTGATGATTGCTGGAGGGGAGGGATATGGGGGGATGGGGGGTTACTGGGTGATGGACATTAAGGAGAGCAAGTGATGTAATGAACACCGAGTATTATATAAGGACGGATCACTGAACTCTCCCTCTGAAACTAATAATACACTATATGTTAATTAATTGAATTTAAATAAAAATATAAAGATCTTGGTCCCCTCCCGGAAACAAAATAAGAAAATAAAACTTATGAGATCAGCCAAGGCTGTGCTTCGAGAGAAGTTCATAGCCTCAAAATGTGCATGATTAAAGATCTGTGTGATGCTGTGCTTTGAACATCACTTGGTTGCTCCCTTATGCTAACAAAACTGTCATGGTTTGAAAGTGTTTTTGGTCTATCTTTAGAAATTCCATTAAGACCCAGTTTTCTTTATTACAGATCTTCCAAGGTGAATATTTTGATGGTGAAACATTCATTTTGTTCTTTAAATTCACGTATTTTGTTTAAAAAGTTATGTAACTGTACTATCTGTCAAATTCTTCTTGAGCCTTGATGTAAGTGTGATCTAAGGGCTCTAAATTGTTGAGGATCCAGAGAGACAGTTGTTTCAGAAAGAAAGTAACTCTAGTT
Source organism: Mustela nigripes (assembly GCF_022355385.1). Taxonomy (NCBI): domain Eukaryota; kingdom Metazoa; phylum Chordata; class Mammalia; order Carnivora; family Mustelidae; genus Mustela; species Mustela nigripes. Next base: position 21,541,521 of record NC_081567.1, read on the forward strand.
CTATTACTTTTGGAATGTTTCCTAGGATGGATCTAAAACCACATTGAATAACACTACTTATAAAACACTTCTGAAAAGATGCTCTGTGAAGGTACTTTGGATGATGAAGAGTTATGGAAGTGTCTGGAAAAAAGAGCCTCCAAAATTTCTTGGAGTCTGACAAAAATACTAGATAGAGTTCCTGAGATATTTTATATCTGTATAACCAGATCTCTATTATTTCAAAATGAAGTTTTTTTTTTAGTTTTTCTTATGACACAAATCAACATGTCATCATTGCAGAAATGAGGAAAGTAGGATCAAGCAAAAAGAAAAAAAAAACGAGGCAGATGTGACTGTAGGTAAACCAGAGCTTGTAGAGCAGATAAATGATGTCATTAAGCAATCAGGCTACTTTGGTCTTTCTGGTCCACCAGCTTAGCAGGTAGCTTGGCCTTAGCATGGTCCCAGAATGGCTGCAGAGCCTCCAAGTCTTTAATCTACACTCCAGGCATGAAGAATATAGAAGGGTCAAAGCTCTTTTCCTTGCAAAGCTTTGTCTTTTTAGTTTGAGAAGGAGTAGTGACTCTCAACCCAAGGAATCCATCGAGCTCTTATTGGCCAGGATTGAAAATGAGGCTGAGACTTGGAGTACTTTTTATCTGGAACATCGAACAATATATCAGGGTTCTGTTAAGAAGAGAGATCGAAGGGATGGACACTGGGTGTCCAGCTGCCTAACCTGCTAGATGAAGACCCCTTCGTCTTCATCATTGTGACAAATTTTTTTCCTTCATAGCATTGTCTCAACACTGTGCTTTTATAATTATTAATTTTTTAAAAAAGATTTTATTTATTTATTTGACAGAGAGAGATCACAGTAGGAGAGAGGAAGGGAAGAGATCACAGAGAGAGAGGAAGGGAAGCAGGCCCCCCGCTGAGCAGAGAGCCCGACGCGGGACTCGATCCCAGGACCCTGAGATCACGACCCGAGCCGAAGGCAGCGGCCCAACCCACCGAGCCACCCAGGCGCCCTATAATTATTAATTTTTATCAGACTAATTTTTGTCTGTTTTTCTATCAGACAGGGTTTGTGTCTGATTCGTAATCAGAGATAATGAGTACTTTAAAACAAAAAAGATTTTATTTATTTATTTGTCAGAGAGAGAGAGAGAGAAAGCGCAAGCAGGGGAAGCGGCAGGCAGCAGGAGAAGCGGCCTCTCCACTAAGTGGGGAGCCCAATGCGGGACTTGATCCCAGGACCCTGGGATCATGACATGAGCCGAAGGCAGATACTAACCCCTAGCCACCCAGGTGTCCCAATAGTAAATACTTTTGAATGAATGAATGCACAAAGAGGTTTTCTTGTTTCCTGTTTCTTGCAGAGATGGTCTGTGTTTTTATCCAGCACTGAGTGTTGGGATGAGTTTTGACAGAGTTTGGACATGGTCACCATTTTCTGTCTCTGTTTAACGGAGGAGGAGGAATTTAGGTCTCCAGAAGTTGGGTTTGGCAGCTTAGGTACCCAGAAGTGGCCAGGGGTGGCGGGAGCTCAGATGGAGAGGCAGCCTTATCTCTGTGTGTCCCCAGAAGCCATCCCACTTCCTGCCCTGGAGCAGCCATCTCCCGGCTGTGGGCGGGATGCTCCTTGGCTACGCCTCTGCTCCACTCAGCTTCCTCCTTCCACTGCGTGCTGTGTGCTGGCGAGTACGGGGACTCCAATGAGATCCTGACCCCCGGAGTCTTTGGTTTGGGAGACAGAGACTCATTGAGAATAGCAGTTTGCCATATCTCCACCCCGTCTCAACTCCAGCCCAAACCCCTCTGCTCCACTGGGCACTGATGAAACGTTCCCCAAGGTTCTCTCTGGGTTGTACCATTTTACCCTTACAGTGCAGCGGTGACGTGTACGTTCACCTTGTCAAGAGACTCATCTGCAGAACTCCTTCCATCTTGCAAAACTGAAACTCCTACCCATTAAATGACACCTCTTCATTCCTGCCTCCCCCCCAGCCCCTGGCAACCACTGCTTTCTGTCTCTATGATTGCAACTACTCTGGGTACCCCGTATAAGTGTTGGTATTTTTTTTTTTAAGATTTTATGTATTTATTTGACAGACAGAGATCATAAGCAAGCAGAGAGAGAGAGAGAGAGGGAAGCAGGCTTCTTGCTGAGCAGAGAGGACCCTGGGATCATGACCTGAGCTGAAGACAGAGGCTCTAACCCACTGAACCACCCAAGAGCCCCAAGTGTTGGTATTTTTGTGGCTGGTCTATTTCACTTATCATAATGTCACTTATGTTGGAGCTGAGGGCAAGATTTACTTCCTTTCCACGGCTGCATAACATTCTGTTGTATGGATATAATATATTTTGTTTTTCAATTCATCCATTGATGGACCCTTAGTTTGCTTCTGAAACATTTTGGCTATAGTGAATCATGCTGGGTATAGAATATCGCTGCTTGTAAGCCTTTTGGGTATATGCCCAGAGGTAGAATTGCTGGATTGTATGTTAATCCTATTTTTAATTTTTTGAGGACTCTCTATCCTGTTTTCCATAGAGGCTATGCCCATTTACTTTCCCACCAACAGTCTCTAAGGGTTCCAATTTCTTTACATTCTTACCAACATTTGGCCTTGTCTTCTCTCTCTCTCTCTCTCTCTTTTTCTCCTTCCTTCCTTCCCTCTTTGCTTCTTTTTTTTTTTTTTTTTTTTAAGACTTTATTTATTTGACAGAGAGAGAGAGAGACAGAGAGAGAGGGGGAACCCAACAGGGGAAGAGGGAGAAGCAGGCCTCCCTCTGAGCGGGGAGGCCCATGGTGGGGCTCGATCCCAGGACCCCAAGATCATGACCTGACCAAAGGCAGATGCTTAACAACTGAGCCACCCAGGTGCCCCCTTCTTTCTGATAGCAGCCATCTTAATAAGTGTGAAGTAGTATCTCATTGTCGTTTTGATTTCCATTTCCCTACTGGTGGTGTGGAACACAGTTTGATATGTTTATTGACCATTCATATATCTTTTTTTGAGAAATGTCTGTTTAAGTTGACTTCCATGATTTTGCTTTATTGTGCCTATTGATTCAGGCAAGCCAAATGGAATAAACGCTGGTATTTAGACGGACTTTGTGATTTTCTGCAAATACGTTCTGCCCCCAAATAACCTCCAGCTTTCTGGAAGCAGTCAGCATGAGCACAGTTCTGAAGATAACTTTCCTTAAAAAAGGAAATTCATAAAAGTATCATGCATCTTCCTTTTTTTTTTTTTTTTTTTTTTTGACACTAATGGAACAATTTAATGTCATTTCAGAGGGAAGCAGAGCTGCCGGAAAGGCTTGTGTGATGAGGGAAGGTTACCCATCTCTGCTGTCAGGTGCAGGGTGTGGGAGCAGAAAGTAGCATTCTCCGGAGGCTCTGGGGGAGAGAAGTGGGTGAGACAGCCCACTGCAGGCCCCTCAGGGCTCCGGGCAGAGCCTGAGGAAGGGAAGTGGAAGAGGGGAGAAGTGACTGCCTTCAGGAGTCCTGCAGCTGTTGCTGGAGCTGTTTTGTTCTGCCCAGCACCTTCTACTGCCTTCCAAGTACAGGGTAATGGAGGCCACGTGCCCAGGCAGCACAGCGGTTAAGAAAACCACTCTTGGACTTTTGAGTCTCTCTAGGCCCTAATTTCCTCATCTTTCAAATGGGGACGCAAATAGGACTCACCTCGGAGCTGTGGTGGGGTTTCAATGAGGAAACGTACCTAGTGAGTGATCAAGAGTTATGATTGCGGGGCTAGTCTTTGTCCTTAGAGAGACCTGGGTCTCATGCAGAGACAGTCTGGTCCCTACAAAACCGTACTGCAAAGTGTTAGAACAAATCAGGGCTAAGATGTGGTTTGCCCTCACATGAGACGTTTAAGAAACAAGCAATTCATTTGGAACCATAATTCTTGGGCTAACATCAAGGTGGGTGTCACAGGATGAAGGCGATTTGAGTTGAATCTTTTTTTTTTTTTTTTGTAAGATTTTATTTATCTATTTGAGAGAGAGAACATGAGCAGAGGGGAGGTGCAGAGAGAGAGGAGGAAGCAGACTCCTCACTGAGCAGGGACCCAGACATGGGGCTCAATCCCAGGACCCTGGGATCCTGACCTGAGCTGAAGGCAGACGCTTAACAGACTGAGCCACCCGGGAGCCCCTGAGTTGAATCTTGACAGGCTCACTTCAGTTCCAGTGAGCAAAGGCTTAGGGCGAGGGCAAGGGCAGGTGGGGGGACCAATACGAGCCAAGGCTTGGGGGCTGATGGTTTGCAGAGTGAGATGCTTGGGGTTGTGATGCCTGGGATGCTATTGGAAGATGATACAAACATTGAGATCCAGTGTTCAAAAAAGACACTGGCTATTTAAAATGACATGTTCGTAGCTCTCTGTGGGCACGTAGGTCAATGTAAAAGGGTTATAAACTCAAGTTCCACAGGATCCAGGCAGGAGACCTAATGAGGAGCTGGGCTGGGTATAAACCAGTGGTGGCCAAGGGCCCCATTTGAGCTGGGGGTTGGGGGTCTTGGCAAGTGGAGCACGTGAGAGTGACCTCTGCTCTGTGGGCGTGGGAGCCCACGGCTGCCAGCTTCTTGAGCTCTTCAAGAGACTCTGACTTTTATGTAAAATTTCTTATTCTTAAGGATATCGTTTTAGACCAAACAAAAGATGTTTGTAAAGATCCTTTGTAACCCCTCATCTGTACCCCACAAGACTGAAGGATGTAGACAAACCGTGTTGATATTTAGCGGAACTACTTTGTTAAATCTTCATGCGGTGGGAACACATAAAGGGGCCGTGACACATTTATCTTTCTGTTTTAATTTTTTTACATTGTGTATTTTGCCCATGATGCCTTCTGAATGCATCGATGCTGAAGGACACACAGTGGCGGGGGAGGTCACGATGGTATAGTCTCAGCAGAACGTCAGTTACATTTTGTGTCAATGACATGTCTGCCTTGACAACACATCCTGAAAAAAGAAAACCAGCAAACCACCCTTACCCAAGGGTTTTCGCCTCACCAGCTTCTGCCATCATAACCCAACATTGTGCCTTCTTGAGGGATCAGGGAATGTGGTTTGATTTACAGTTACAGTTGCACTAATGTCCACATGAGCCACAGCCACTGGCTAACATCCAGAGGGCAGCCATTTGTTCTAGGAACCAGCGTTGGCAGACATGGTTTAGATTTGCACAGACTTGACTGTCATCTCATAGGATCCACCTGCTCTTTAGAATAAACTTTTTTTTTTTTTCCCTCTTGGCTACCTATACTTTTTAATGCTGAAGGTAGCAAGCTAATGTGACATTTGAATCTTAAAATCTCAGGTGGGTGTGGAACCTGAAAATCCACTTATTCCAGCCAGCCCTTTGAGGCAAAACTCTTGGTTAGAGATGACAGAAAACTCAAACTAGCTTAATTAAGAAGGGAATTCATTGCTTCATATAACTGAAAAGTCCAAGGGGATCTGCCTTCAGATAGAGTTTGATCCGGGAGCTCATTATGTTACCAGGTCATGGTTTCTCTCTCTCCATCCCTCTTTCTTCTCTACTGACTTCATTCTCAGATAAAATAGCCTTCCCTTACTAATATGGCACAATGCCTGTGACAGCTCTACCCACATTTCTTCCATGTTGAAGTTCATGCATGGAAAGGCACCTCCATCTGTGTGATCCCATCTCACTGGATCTGGATTGGCCACTGGGGCCAGTGAGAAAGCAATGGTCTGATTGGCCAGCCTGGTGCACTTTTGGAATTCAGGGTGGAATTACATGGACTGAGAATGGGAATGGGCTAGCTCTTCAGAAGGCTCTGTGGTATTGTTGTTAAAAGAAGATTAAGCACCACCTAATGCTTGAATCCCCTTCCCAGCAGGTCGCTGGTGACCATCCAGTCTTTAGTTACTAACATACTACCCCTGCAGTATGGGCAGTTCTAGTAATGACAGGGTTTCTCTTAATACTGAGCTGATGTTGGCATACCTATAGCTCCTGTCTTTATCTCTTGTCCCACCCGTGGTCGGCATGGTTTGGTGAGGGTGTTGTGGGTTTGTGTTGTTACAAAAGGAAGCGTGGAGCTTGAGGCATGGGTTCATAATCATTGAGAAAGGAAAGGGGACCTTGGCAAGTCTTGTAGTGCCTCTTGAAGCTCTCCCTGGAAGTACTCCTCACTGCCAAAGACATACCATTGGTCACAGCAAGTCACATGGCCATGGCCAACTCAAAGTGGGGTGGGCAGGTGCCATCCTACTATGTGCTCCGAAGGTGGGGAGCATCAGATTTGTTGATTTAGTGACCACCACACAACTGAACTTGTGTATTTCTGTGTTCTTTTTGTTCACCCATTTCTGTTTCTTCCAATAAGAAGAAATAATTGTTTTTTTTCAGAACACAGTCCAAGAGTCTAATATTCATTTTCGTTTTGTTACTTTCTAACAGAGCCTGATATCTCTAGATCCTAATTCTAAAATCCAAAGGCTCCAGTGGCAGATCATCTGTTCCTCTAACGAGTTAGACCCCATGTAGCTTCGTTCTGGATCTGGGTAACACTAATAGGCAATAGAGGTCGGCTCTTTCTTTAGACTTTTATATAGTCCATTAGATGAGACCTTCTAGGTTAACATCTGACTATTGGTTAGTACATTTTGGGTACAGTTATTGACCCAGTTTCTAATTTGTCTCAAATCCTGAGCCCTCTGTAGAGGAAGAACAGAACACGCTTCCAGAAGAATGTTGAGATATGGGGGAAATGAGAATGGATTGAAAAGTGCCCCAAATAGGAAAGCCTTGAAGTGTCCCTTTGGTGCTATTTCTTCTTATAAAATCCCTGCCCCAGGTGCCTTCCATTGGGATCCCCATCCTTTGCTCTGGGACTGGCTCAGCAGATAGCCACCCAGGAAGAGGCACTGGTTTCTCTTTTCATTGTACAGAACATACCCACTGCACCCTCTCAGGCCTGGCGGGTCCTTGGGCATCTGTGGCCATGGACGCTCATTCTCTTACTGGACCTGACTCTCCCTTCATCATCACGATATGTGTGTTCTTGAGGTTGGCTCTTTCCTTGGAGAGAATGCTCATATCCTCACAGTTTCCAGTAGAGTGCCAAGGACTCTGTTCTTTTTTATTTTTTTAAGATTTTATTTATTTATTTGAGAGAGAGAGAGAGAGCGCGCGCACACGTCGGGGGAGGTGCAGAGGAGAGAAACTCAAGCAGGCTCCATGCTGAGCATGAAACCAGATGCTGGGCTCAATCTCATGACCCTGAGATCGTGACCTGAGCCAAAATCAAGAGTTGGTCACTCAGCCGATTGAACTACCGGGCGCCCCACCAAGGACTCTGTTCTTGACACTGTCTTGTCAGCCCTGCAGTGCTGAACCCCAGTATTCCCTGCCTGGGATGGTCCCATCTCTCTCGCACAGGCGAAGCCTTCCAAAAAGCTTAAATAAAGGCTCTCAGCCTGCCCTGCAGCTCCCAGGCAACAGAATATTGCCCTGCAGGATGATTTTAGTCAGGAGTTTTCTCGAAAGCCTCTGTGTATACATTAGTTGATGTATTTATTCATTGAAGTATTTATTGAATACTTGCCATGCTGGGTGGCGGAGGTAGGGTGTCTCCCAGTGAACTCAGCCGGCACAGTCCGCCATTACCAAAGCGCCATCTGGTGCAGAATGCAGATGGACAGGCAGGCAGGTGCACGAGTGGCGTCCGTGGGCTGTGGTCAGCGTCCGCTCAGGATCGTGAGGTGTGCAGGGTTGGGGCACCTGATTGCAGACCTCAGGAAGAGGCTTCCCGGACTAGGTGATATCAACTCCAGCCTTAAGGAAGATAGGTTTAATTAAGTCAAAGGAGAGCGTGGAAAGAAGAGGAAGAAGGTTCCAGGCGGAGAGAATCGCAGAGCCACAGGAGGGCTGAGGGAGCAAAATCAATTTGGCAGGGCTGGCACAGAGCGTCTGTTTGTGTATTTATGGGGTGGGTGGAAGGGCCTGTGGTTGGGAGGCGGTTGTAATAGTCTAGGCGGGGCTCGAGGATTCCTGGGTGACAGGAGGGAGGAGCGTGGAGGGCTGGAGAGGGGGTATTTGTGGGGAGGCCCTTGAGACGAACTGGAGATTGGTTGGGTGTGGCTGGCCCGGAGAAGGAAGAGACAGGGCTGGTTTCCAGGCTTCTGTAGAGTTGGGGTGGTGGTGCTGCTCCCACAGAGTTGGGGAATGTGGGAAGAGGACCATGTTTGTTTGTTTGTTTTTCGTTATGCTCCATGCCCAGCAGGGAGCCCCCTGCAGGGCTTGAACTCACAACCCTGAGATCAAGACGCGAGCTGAGATCAAGAGTCAGATGCTCAACTGACTGAGCCATTTGGATACTCAGAAGAGGACCCCATTTTGAGGGCATTCTGAGTTCCCCCTTGAGATGCCTCACGGATGTCCGCATGGCCCAGCCTGGCTGGCATGGAGATCTTCAGACCTAGGGCCTGGGGCACAGATCTGGCTCCGGATGGAGATTCGGGACTCTGTCACGTCTCAGGGGTGTAGCGCAGTCATGGAGTGTGATGAGCTTCCCCCATGGGCTCATGTAGACTGTGGTCAGAGGCCCGGTGGGCTCTGGGTGGGGACAGCGGCTTTGGAAATACTGTGGAAGTTTGTAGAAATGTAAGAACTTGCAGGGTTATTTCAGCAAATGTATATTAAGCAAGAGCTTGTGCAAAGCACTGTGGCATGTGTGCTGTAGGGGGTCCTCAGTCAGATGAGAGCAGGTCTGGCATCGTGTGGGGTGGTGATGGTGGTCAGAGGCTGTCTGTAAGTGCCCACAGTGTAGAGGGTCAATGCTAAAGGCTGGGGGCAAGGTAGAAAAAGGGCAGTAAGCCATATCGATGGAGAACACACCTCTGTGAGAGGGACTGGGAGGACTTCCTGGAGAAGGTGACCCCCCCACCAAACCTGGAATTGTGACCTCAATACATGATTTTACTTTCATACTCTGGCCTTTCATGCACCGGGCATGAATAATATGACAGTTCTTCTTTTTTATTTTTCAAATTTTAATTTTTTAAAAAAGATTTTTAACATTTTTATTTCCTTGAGAGAGAGAGAGAAAGAGAACGTGAGACAGAGCACGAGAGGGGAGATAGCCAGAGGGAGAAGCAGACTCCCTGCCAAGCATGGAGCCTGATGCGGGACTTGATCCTGGGACTCCAGGATCATGACCTGAGCCAAAGGCAGTTGCTTAACCCACTGAGCCACCGAGGCGCCCGTTTCGACAGTTCTCTCTTCCCATGCAACACAACCTAAGAAGGTAATTTTTGTAGCCGTATTTTTTTTTTAATTTATTTGACAAAGGGAGATCACAAGTAGGCAGAGAGGCAGGCAGAGAGAGAGGAGGAAGCAGGCTGTCTGCTCAGCAGACAGCCCAATGTGGGGCTCCATCCCAGGACCCTGAGACCATGACCTGAGCCGAAGGCAGAGGCTTTAACCCACTGAGCCACCCAAGCACCCCTGGTGGCCATATTTAAGAAGATTATTTGTCTGATGGAACTGGAGTTTCAGAATGGAGCAGAAGGATGGGGGACAGATTGGCAAGAAGGCAGCAAGAGGAGGGGACGGCCGAGAGGAGAGAAAGTGTGAGGGATATTGTCAGGGAGTTAGTTCTTTGCCATGGCAGGAATCAAGGCGGCTGAAAGATCTTTGTGGGACATCATAATGGAAAATATAGCAGCACCCCACCCCTTATCCACCGGAGACACATTCTAAGACCCTTCGTGGATGCTTGAAGTGGTGCTAGTACTGAATGCGGTATATGCTCTATTTTTCCCTATACGTTCATAGCTATGATAAGGTTTAATCTACAAATCGGGAACAGTAAGCGATTAACAATAGCGTGATAAAGTGGAACAACTCTAACCATCTACTGTAATAAAGGGTGAATGGGGTCTCTCTCTCTCTCCCACAATACCTTCCTCTACGGGACTCAGCCTTCTTGTGCTGATCACCGGACAAAGGGAGGATAATGACGTAGGCGCCGTGACGCAGCCCTCGGGGACTAACGTCGGAAGGAGGATCATCTGCTTGTGAACCCAGGTGGACCACGGGCAACAGAAGCCGGGCAGAGTGAAACCGAGGATAAGGGGGCTACCGTAGCGGGCAGAGTTTGGGGTGTGCTGTGGAAGCCCAGGCGAGTTCTTGAACGATCTGTGGCCGGAAGATCGTGGCTCCTAGTGTGAACTTTTGAACCAGACAGACCTGGAGTTGAAATTGAACTCCGCTGCTTTCTAGCTGTGTGGTCTGGGGAAGATCATTTACCTCTCTGAGCATCAGCATCCTTCTCTGTTAAATAGGAATGAGGTGCCTCGTACGTGGCTGTGAGAAATGGAGTTAGACAAGGTATGGAGAGCACTCAGCAGGGACGCCTGGGTGGCTCATTCGGTTGGGCGTCTGCCTTCGGCTGAGGTCATGATCCCAGGGTCCTGGGATGGAGCCCTGCGTCAGGCTTCCTGCTCAGCTGTGAGTCTGTTTCTGTCTCTCCCTTTGCCCCTCTGCCTGCTCATGCTCTTTCTCTTTCTGTGTCAAAGAAATAAATAAAATCTTAAAAAAATAAAAAAGACACTCAGCAGTGGCTAGAGTACAGAAATCCCTTAATACATGTTAACATAATAATAACACTTGATACACAATCAGACCCACAAAAGCACAGAGACGGTTGTGTTACCTTTGCAACTTGTTCCTTTTTGTACCCTCAGGGCTTGGGATAGCACCTGGCATATAGTAAGTAGAGGCTCAGTAAAATCTAATTCTCCTCCTCCTCCTCCTTAAGATTTTGTTTACTTGACAGAAAGCAGGAGAGAGAGAGAGAGAGCAAGTGCACAAGCACAGGCAAGAGGAGCAGCAGAGGGAGAGGGAGAAGCAGACTCCCCACTGAGTAGGGAGCCCAATGAGGGGCCTGATCCTGGGACCCTGAGATCATGACCTGAACCGAAGGCAGATAAATGACTGAGCCACCCATGTACCCTCTGTATATCTGTCTTGGCTAAAAAGTGTCTGTGCCAGTTTCATTTTGGAAGGAGCCTCTTTTTATGTGGAAAAGTGCTTTGATAACTTTGATAGGACCTAGAGGAGAAGGTGAGATTCCTTTTCTTCTGTGGCTTGGGTTCTCCAAGAAAAGAGGCTGATCTTCTGCAAAATAGGAGAAGGTTTTTGGGGTTCCTCAGATCATCTGGGAGGGAGGCAGTGAGGACCAGAGAACCTACGAAGGGGTAGGAGACACTGTTCTGTGACCCGTGACCTCCCAACCCCTCACCGTCATGAAGTTCCTAAACATCTTCTGTAACATTTTACATCTGTGATGCTTCCGTCCATCGTCTGCTGTGGTCAGAGTGGGATTCGTAGAGATCCCTGTGACTGTCAGAAGCCCTAGTAATTCTCCTTCCTTGGGAAAGCAGCTGTCTCCCAGCCAGCTGGTGTCTTCTGGATGTAGGAAGCTTTCATCTGGGGGAGGATAGCAGTTTGAGAAAAGATGGCGGGAAGTGTGCGCAGGAATAGCGATGGGCCAGTCTTTCGAATCCCCCAGAGCAGCTCTACTCTGTGTGGGAGGGCAGGTGCTCAAGGTGGATTGTGTTTCCCCACTGGAATTTATGGAGTTGCTCTTCTGAAGAGCGTTTTAACAGCTTGTGTGCAGATTCGAGGAAAGCAGCTCAATTTGCTTTTCGGCGTGCGTCTTTCTAGATTTCCTCCTTGTAACTTGTTGTTGCTCTTCTGTCTCCAAACGGAAACAGGGAGTACTTATCATGGACCTCATGATTTTGTTAGGAATCAATACATGCAAAGCTCTTAGTGTAGTTTGTGACACATAGAAAACATTTAGTGTTATTATCGTTCTTGGCTAGCACTGGGTTCATTTAATTCTTACAACAACATTGAGTGGTAGGTACTATTATGTGACAACATGAGAGATGCACCTTGACAATATTATAGTCACATCTCATGACTATGAGTAGATATCTGGTCACACTAGAAGGAATTGGAAGCTCACAGAGGTTGATGACTTGTCCAGGATCACTCAGAAATCCAGTGGCAGAGCTGATTGCCATGGTAACCACTTCCAAGCATCAGTGTCCAAGGATGGACTTGATGATTCCCTCTTTGCCATTGGCTGGTCTCCCAGTACACTGGGAGTGTCCGATCAGGGCAGTATAGGAAGTCATTGATTCCTCAATAGTGCCCACCATGTCTCGGGGTCAGTGAAGACGTCCCCAAAGACCTTAGTGTCAACTGTCACCTCACAGGCCAAGATCTTTCACCTCCTTTGATGCTCCCAGCAGCCCCAGGAACTAACCAAGGGGGAGTCATCTTCATCAGCTACTAGAAGGATGCCATGATGGTCTCAAGGTTCTGGAGCTGATGGTGGAGCAAAGACCAAAATTCAATTTCTGTGTCTCCAAATTGGTTCTCTTCTCTCCGTAGACCACAGGGCCTCCAGACGAGACAGATGGCAGACAGCTACAGGAGTTTAAAATAGACTGAGCTCACTTCTGAGGTAGACATGTGCGTGGAGACTGAGCTGGAAGACAGGGACCCCTGTGTGGGAAAGCATTTTGGCAAAGAGGAGCCCAGAGGGGAGTGTGGAATGCGAGGGTGAGTGTAGTTAGGTGGGTGTGAGGGTGTGAGCAGGGACCTGGGCAGGAGCCAACCTGAGGCGCAGCAGGAAGGAGGGAAGAAAGAGGGTAGCTGCCAGGCAGGATGTGGTGTGAATCACCATGGCTTCCTCCCTCCTCTCCAGCTGTACTCTGCCAGTGGTGTCCCCAAGAGATAGGAGGGTCCGGCAGTCGGACAGGGATGACTGCTGTTTTGTCATTCCCATCCTGCTGGCCCATTGGGTCTTAGAGGCTGATGTCCCAGAAAAGTAAAGAACCTACAAAGAGAGCTCAGATAGACCCTTTTGGGGTGACTTTGAGGCCTATACATTCCCTACTTTTGGGCAAACAGATCCCAAGGAGTGGTCTGTAGCAACCATGTTTGAACTGTAGGACCTGCCCATTGATGATGGACCAGGTCCATCATTTGTGTTGAGAGATGCCAGCAGACTAAAAGGGTGTGCCGTGTCGCAGGGGCTGTGCCGTGCACACCAAGAGGCAGGGAAAGCTTAGCTGTAGAGTCGCAGAAGTGAGAGGCAGCCTCAGGGATCATGTGGGCCAGAGAGATGGAACTGGCTGCCTTGGTTCTTGATGGGCCTGCGTTGAAGCCAAACAACAACTACTGCCCCTGGTTTCTCTTGAGGTCCTTTGTTGCCTTGTATCAAACTTCTTTCTTCGCTTGTGCTAATTTTCTGTCGCTTACCATCCTGAGTGCCCTGAATAGGAGGGGGAGGAGATGAAGGCACAAAACTTGGCTGTAAAGGGAGTTAGGTTATTGGAATCCCTTAAAGGCACATTATGGGAATTATTAGGGTGTGGTTTTGATTGGAGGGAGCCTTGTAGATATGTGGGGATTCAGAAGTGGGAAGAGCTGCTGTGGCAGGTGATGTGGACCCATGTCTTAGCCATTCTTCCTTCGTTCCTTGCTGTGTTTAGTGGCAGTGTGCCCAAGGGACAAAATGTGAGTGATCTGTAATTCTTTTGTTTTCTTTAAGATTTATTTATTTATTTTAGAGAGACAGAGAGAGAAAGCACAAGTGCAGTGGGGAGGGGATGGGAAGAGGGAGAGAATCTCCAGCAGACTCCCTGCTGAGCATGGAGCCTGATGTGGGGCTTGAGCCCATGGCACTGAGATGGTGACCGGAGCTGATATCAAGAGTCAGATGCCTAACCAACTGAGCCACTCAGGCACCCCTGTGATAATTCTATTCCTTGTGTCAGTGGTTGGTCTAGGGGTGAGGATGGGACACAATTTTGGCCAACATTAGAGAAGAGAACACTTATTTTTTTTTTCACTCTACCCCTTCTTCCTGCCTTGGAAGTTGTCAGTTGTGAAAATGAGGACTGGGGCTATGGCCACCATTTTGTGACTCTAACTAGGTTCTCAGAACTGCATTGACACTGACCTAGAGCACTGACATCCTTGAGTCAGTCCTATAGTCCCGGAGACCTCCTGCTTCAAACTCTTGTGTGTGTGAGATTTATTAATAAGCCCCATTTGTGTAAATGACACATAGTTGGCTGTTCTGTCAGTGAAGCCCAAAGCATTGAAACTGATACAGTTAGCCTTCATGATTTGGAGATTTTGGAGGAAAACAAGGTGACAGCATGTACAGTGGGGTAAAATAATCTTTTTAAGGAGAAAAGCAATACTTGCTCACATAATGACTTTCAGTTCTGATAGGATAGCCTAGTTTTATAGAGCCCTGACTTTGAGAGTTGTGTGAACTGGTATCTACCCACCTAGCTATCTATCCATCATCCATTCACCCACCCATCTGCACCCACCCCCCACCCACTGTGGCTTCCTTTCATTTATTCATCCATCCATCGATCCATCCACCCATCTACCTGTTTACCCACCCATCCACCCGTCTACCTATCCATTCATCCATCCATCCATCCCCCAACCCATCCACCCATCCACCCATCTACTCACCCATCTACTCACCTGTCCATCCATCCATCCATCCATCCATCCATCCTTCCTTCTTTCCTTCCTTCCTTCCTTCCTTCCTTCCATTCATCCACCTATCTACCCATCCACCCATTCACACATCTACCCATCTACCCACCCATCCACCCATCCATCCATCCATCCATCCATCCATTCATCCATCCCCCATTTGACATTCTTTTTATGGAACTCTGTCTCTGAGCTATGGTGGATTTCCTCCCTGGCCTTGATTGATTCTGTCTGTCATCATTTCAGTATAAATGCTTTTCTTTTTCCAGTTAGGTCACATATGGAGAAGCAGGATTAGGTGGTCATCGTGGGTGTGAAGGAGATTCTGCCACAGCTTCTCTCTAGGGACGGCTGGCATTCTGTAGTGTCTAGCATTTCTAAGTAAAGTGTTGATTTTTAGACCTTGGGGAAAAAAGTGTTTCTTCAGTTTTTAGGACATTAAAAGCTCCCATTTCCCTTTATTTTCCTCCCTGGAGCTTCCTTAAACATATTCAAGTGCTGTCAAGTAAGGCTTGACTTTGTTGCCTGGAAAGGGTCCCGGTATGTCCGCAGAGATATCTTACAGAATTGCATCAAGAGCATTTCCTTCGGGGAATCATGACTTAGTTGAATAGTAATTTTTTAAGAGAAAGATATTCTTTATTTTTTCGATTCTTCGGAACCGTGCTCTCTCACCATTGGTCTTTGTTACAACAACCACTTCTATAAAATATTTTCAGTTTATTAAATTTTTACCCACTATGGACCGTGATCTGCTTCAGGTTAGGAATGGAGCATGTCTGCGTGTGTGTGTTCTCCCGCTTGTTCTATTTGCTACTGGGTGGGATGTGAGCACTGGTAGATTTCTGATCAAGGTCCTTGGGGTTGTGCATGGGGAGGAAAGAGAAGGAGGAAGATGGTGGGAGTGTGAGGCACAGTCTCAGAAATAACCATATTTGATTTCGTTTAGGAAATGGAGTTCTTCTATCTTGAGCAAAAGTTGGCTTTTCTTCTCTGAACCTCACCTGGTCAATTGCTTGAGTCCTTGCCTGAGTGTAGTGATGGTTGGGGATGAGGAAGGGTCGATGGGGGATGGGTGGTAGACACATCTGGAGCCGCTGGTCCCAAACCTGGCCAAACACAGAGTCACCTGGAGGGCATGTTTCTACGTACGGATTTGGAATCTCCCCTCAGATCTGCCAAATGGAGAGGTTGTCACTAGTGTCTGCCTGTTAGATTGACCTAGGGGAGCTTTTAAAAGTCCCAGTGCTCTGGCCCTACCTCAAACCAATTAAATCAGAATATCTAGGGTGGGAGGGACAAGAGCAGGAGCATTTATTAAAGACTCCCCAGGTGGTTATAATGAGCAGCCAGGTTTGAGAGCCACTGGTGTACTTTTTTTTTTTTTTTTAATTTATTTGACAGAGATTACAAGTAGGCAGAGAGGCAGGCAGAGAGAGATGGGGAAGCAGGCTCCCCGCTGAGCAGAGAGCTGGATGTGGGGCTCCATCCCAGGACCCCGGGATCACGACCCAAGCTGAAGGCAGAGGCTTTAACCCACTGAGCCACCCAGGTGCCCCTGGCATACTTTTTTATAAAGCCTGGTTCAGCCCGTCTTTTGAACATCCCTGATTGGACCATCACCACTTACCAGTAGAGACAAAGCAAGCTCACTCCACCTTCATTCCTGGGCAAACTGCTTGCTAATGGGCACATCTGAGAATACCAAGCCACAGGGACCCAAAAGGAATATAAAATTTAAAGTAAATCACACCAGCCTGGGGCATCCGTTTCCCTTTTCCACGTCAAAGATCTCATTAAAAAAAAAAAAAATCCAGAGTGTTTTAAAATATAATTTTGGGGGAGATAATATATTCATATGGCTGAAGGAATACAAGAAAGTATGAAGTTTTAAAGTCTGTTTATTTATGTCGTCTGTTTATCCCCTTCTTACTCTTTCTTTTTTAGTCTCCTTCTAGACGTTTTTTCTTCCACTCCCGTCATTTTCACAGGAAAACTTGGCATACATACTACAACCCACATTCTCTACTGTGTTTTCTGCTAATGTGTGGTCAGGAGTGTCCGGTGTGTTTGTTCTCATTTGTTGGGTATCTTGACCGACTGGCAGGGCCTTATGCCGTGTCAGTCTTTACATCTTTGAATTACTACCCCTAATAATCCCACTCTGCATTTTGGGGATCTGTCTATATCAGTAACAAAAAGAGCTTCCTTACACTTAAAAAAAAAATAGATGCAGAGGATCCCATTGTGTGGATGATTCATCATTTATTAAACGAGCCCTTCAGTGGTGAACTTTAGATGATTTCCAATTTGGGGCTATTGCAGACAATGCCGTCAAGAATCATGTGGTGAATGTATCATTTCAGATGTGTAGAAGTCCATCTGCAGAGTTCCCATTAAGTGCTATCTCTTTTGGTGACAAGGCATTGGCTGGAGTCTAACGAGCAATGAACAATTTTGAGGAGGTGTATCGCATGATCTCCCCTGCAGCAACTGTAGTGGGTGCAGAATTATATTTACTGCTTTCCATTAGTGACCTGGAGGAACTATCAGATGGGGTAGCCGGCAAGTTTATGTCTGGTGCTTTTAGAGGAGGAGCTTCTGGTGCTATAGTTCTCCAAGGGCTGTTTTTGGACCCCCTGTGTGCCTCCGTGGGGTTTGTTAAAGATGTAGGCCCTGGACTCCATTGGAATCTCTGAGGTGGAGCCTGATCAACTTTTTAAAAAAAGATTTTATTTATTTGAGGGACAGAGTATGAACATGAGCAGGATGAGGGGCCAAGGGAGAAGCAGGCTCTCCACTGAGCCGGGAGCCAGACATGGGGCTTGATTCCAGGACCCTGGGATCATAACCTGAGCTGAAGGCAGACGCTCAACCGACTGAGCCACCCAGGTGCCCCTAATCCGTTTTTAATAAGCTCCCCAAGCGATGCTTCTGTACACCGAACTTGGAGAATCACTGTTCTAGGGGATTTGTTGTAGAACGATGCCCTGGGAGGGAACCCTTCTATATGGTTACCACAGCAGGACCACACTGGCTCATGCAGGACTGGTTCTGCCATCGCCATGAACCCTGAAAGCTCTGTAACCCCAAGTAAAGACTTAGTCTTGGCATAGGTTGAAGATTACAGTTGGTCTCTGCCTGTCTGTCTGGTACTGTCTCTAAGGCAGCCTTTCCAAGTTGGCCCTCTAATGGTGAGGATAACATAGAACAGGAGGAACACTGTTGACTGTTCCAGATAACCAGCTGTTGGAATCTCAGTGAAATCTCTGTAAACTGGAAGGCACATGGGGCTGGATTGGGTTCGCTCACTCCAGGCATCACCTCTGGAGGCAAAGATGACGTGAAACAGTACAGTATCTCTTCTGTAGTAGGAACAGGACTACAGTTTGTACCAAGTAAGTTTGCATAGTTTGTACCAAGGTTGTACCAAGTGAGAAGTCAGCCCTCTTTGGCTCAGGAGCCACTTTTTGAAATGACCAGAGGCTTCTTACAGCCTGTCAGAGAAGTCAGGAAGTTGAGGGAGGCAGTTTATTTGTGCCTTGGTTTGTGTAGGGAACTGTTGGTGGTGAACTGAGCCTTGAGTGGCATGGCTTGCATTGGGGAGGTGCTGAGGAGAGACCATTGGGACCATGGTGTGATTGCATCCTGGAATCAGAGAGCCTGGTAGTGGAGGAGAAGGAAGAGTCTGTTTCAGGATAACAAAGCAGCAATGGATGGGTGCTTGCTAGAGACCTGGCACTGTACACATTATCCAGACCTCCAGCCTTGGCTCAAGAAGTAGATTTGATCCTCACCACAGTGGGCAGAGAGAAGGACCACACATCTTTTGGCAAATCCAGGGTCTGGATATATATTTGCAGTGAGTAATAGGGGACTTAAGACAATGCAGCTGCATCAACAGAGGTTTGAGGGGAAATATTATAATCTGCATATTTGATTCTCAAACTGTCATTAATGTGTGAAAGCAACAGAAAGACATAAAAAGGCAATGGAAATATACCACGGATGAAAGAGTTATTTGAAGATGTTCCCATCTGACTGAGAGAGGATCTAATATTAGAAATGTAACAATGAAGAAGTTATGGTATAGAGAAACTGGAATGAACACGTCAAGTAATTAAACATAATATTAAGTCCAATTAATCACTATAAATCTTGTATTAAAATAGATGGCAGATTGTTCATCGTTTGTAACAAATGTAGTATTCTGGTATGGGATGGGGTGATAATAAGGGATGCTATGCTCCTATGGGGGCAGAGCTTTATGGGGAATCTCTCTGCCTTCCCCTCAGTTTTACTGTGAACCTTAAACTGATTTACAAAATAAAGTCTTGGGGCGCCTGGGTGGCTCAGTCGTTACACATCAGCTCAGGTCATAATCCCAGGGTCCTGGGATCGAGCCCTGTGTCAGGCTCCCCACTCTGTGGGAAGCTGTTTCTCCTCTCCCACTCCCCCTGCTTATGTTCTCTCTCTTGCGGTCTTTCTCTGTGTCAGATAAATAAATAAAATCTTAAAAAAAAAAGTCTTAATAATTAAATAGATGGCAGATGTCAAAAATATTTGTGAATGAAAGGCCATATGGTATAAAAATAACTTCATAATCTATTTGAGCTTAAAATCCCAGTTTATGTTAATGAGGACTGCAAAGTAGATAGTAGGGGAGTGATGATAAGGGAAATTTACTTGATTTACTGTCTTTTATATGGAATACTTAATCAGAATATATGCCTTCAACTTTCTCTGATTGAAATGAAATAAAACTAGAAGTTATTAACAAAGGTTATAAAACTCTAGGGCTTAAAAATGAAACACTTTCCTTAATTCTGGGACATATTCAACATAGTGCTGGGTGTTCTAGCCAGTTCTAAGCAATGTAGTAAGATAAGAAAAGTTTTAAGAAAAGCATACAGGTGAGAAAAGGAAGGAATAGAACTGTCCTTACTTGCAGATGACCTGAATGTTAATGCAGAAAATCCCAGGGATTAAAAAAAGAAAAGAAAAGAAAAGAAAAAGAAAAAAGAAAACCTAACACACACACAAAATCAAATCATATTACAACTAAAAAATGACTTTGGCAAGGTTGCAGGATACAGGATAAACACACAAAAAACAATTATACTACTGTATACTAGCAATGAAAGACTCAACATAATAAAGATA
Source organism: Mustela nigripes (assembly GCF_022355385.1). Lineage (NCBI taxonomy): Eukaryota > Metazoa > Chordata > Mammalia > Carnivora > Mustelidae > Mustela > Mustela nigripes. The sequence goes on from NC_081567.1 coordinate 21,561,266, forward strand.
TCTGTTCTCCCTAGATTGATACACAGGTTTGATGTGGTTCTTATAGAAATCCCAACAAAATTATTTTGTAGGTGCAAACAAGATAATTCAGTAATTTATCTGAAAAGGCAACAGAGCTGGAAAGCCTTAAGCAGTTTTGAAAAAAAAAAAAAAAGAATAAAGTGGGAAGAATCATTTTTTTTTTTTTTTTCTGTAGCTATGGTAATTAAGACTCTGTGGAGTCTGTAGAGAGGTAGATCCATAGATCGATGGGATGGAATAGAGAACACAGAAATAGACTCACATGAATATGTCTAATTGATTTTTGACAAAGGCACAAAAGCAGTTCAATGGAGGAAATGAATTTTCAACAAGTGATATGAAGCAGTTGTATACCCATGGGCCAAAAAATGAATCTTGGCCCAAGTCTCATGTTTTATTTTATTTTTTATTTTTTAAAATATTTTATTTATTTATTTGAGGGAGAGAGACAGAGAGAGTGAGAGAGAGAGAACATGAGTAAGGGGAGGGGCAGAGGGAGAAGCGGATTCCCCACTGAGCAGGGAGCCTGATACAGGGGTCGATCCTGGGATTCCAGGATCATGACCTGAGCTGAAGGCAGACTCTTAACCAAATGAGCCAACCAAGTGTCCCCCAAGTCTCATGCTTTATACAAAAACTCACTCAAAACAGATCATGGACCTAAAAGAAATACCTAAAATTATAAAATTTTTAAATGAATGCATCAGAGAAAATCTTTGGAATCTAGAGCCAGGCAGAGTTCTTAGACTCGATACCAAAAGCATGAACATAAAAAGAAAATCTGAAAAATTGGACCTTATCAAAATTTAAAACTATTGCCCTGTGCAAGACTACATTAAGAGAAAGAAAAGACAAACTACAGACTGGGGCCAAATATTTAGGAACCGCATATCTACAAAGGACTACTATCTAGCATATATAAAGAGCACTCAAAAGAAACAATCCAATCAGAAAATGGGCAAAAGATATAAACAGACATTTCACTGAAAAGAAAGATACAGATGACAAATAAACACAGAAAAAGATATTTAATGTCATACACACAGACACAGGTACACACACAAACACACACACTCCACAATGACATATCTGTGCACACTTACCCGAATGGCTAAAAGAGAGAATAATGACAATACCAAAGGCTGACAAGGGTGCAGAGCAACTGGATCACTTGTATTGTTTTTGGTGGGAATGTTAAGTGGGACAGTCAGTCTGGAAAACAGCTTTGCAGTTTCTTAAAAAGCTAAAAGTGCAACTGTGCTGTGTGACCCAGGAATTGTACTCTTGGGTATTGATCCCCGAGAAATAAAGTCTTGGATTCTCACACAAAGACCTTTATGCAGATGTTTATGGCAGCTTTATTCGTAACAGCCCAAAGCTGGAAAAACCCAAGTGTCCTTCAGGAGGGAAATGGCTAATCAAACTGTGATATTTCCACATCATATAATAATACCAGTCGGGAATAAGAAGGAGTGAATTATTGACACAACCTGGATGAATCAGCAGAGAATTATGCCAAGTGAAAAAAGCCAATTCCTAAAGGTTATATACTGTATGATTATAATTATGTAACATTCTTGAAATGTCAAAATTATAGAAATGGTGAACAGATTAGTGATTGCCAAGAGGGAGGAGAGGGCGGAGGCAGACAGAAGTGCGTGTGGCTGCAAAAGGGTGCTGTGAGGGATCCTGTGAAATGTTCTGTATCTTGGCTGCATTAGTGTCACAGATTTTGGTTATGTTATGATGTGATTAAGTTTTGCAGGATGTTACCTTTGGGAGAGACTGGGTAAAGAATCCATGAGATCATTCCGTTATTTTTTGTAACTGCGTGGAACTTGATGGTTCTCTCAAAATGAAAAGTTTAATTAAAAAACAAAAAAATTCGGGGCACCTGGGTGGCTCAGTGGGTTAAAGCCTCTGCCTTCAGTTGGGGTCATGATCTCAGGGTCCTGGGATCGAGCTCCCGCCTCGGGCTCTCTGCTCAGCAGGGAGCCTGCTTCCCCCTCTCTCTGCCTGCTTCTCTGCCTACTTGTGATCTCTGTCAAATAAATAAATAAAATCTTAAAAAAAAAACACAAAAAATTCATTTTAGGCTATTTAGTCTCGTTGATGATAAACTATTACAGATCCCCAAGTAGGAATGTCAGACCAGTATCCCAAGTGTACGGTTTTAAATGCTTTTCAAAATAGTAACCAATCAGGGGTGCCTGGCTGGCTCAGTCAGTAGAGCATGCCACCCTTGGTCTCAGGGTTGTGAGTTCAAACCCCATGTTGGTTGTAGAGTGTAGTTAAAATAAAAATTAAAAAAAAAATGAATAAAACTGTAATATAAATTATAAATTTAAAATATTAAATATTTTATTTAATTCTACATTATATAAAAATATATTATTAATATATAAATATTATATATTATATAAAATACCAATACTAATATTAATATAAATTAATATTAAATAAATATTAAAATATAAAACTATAAATTAACTAAGTATTTCTACTTCAGAGGTAAGGTTTCTCCTGGGGAGAAAAGTAAGGAAAGGAGGAATAAGAATGGAGAACTAGAATATAACACTAGAATAAATAAAATTTTACACTCTGATATAATTAATATAGCATTGGAATATATAAAAAAGCATTGTGTGGATAACTCTAAAAATTAGGTTTGGAAAGCAAGACAAAGCCAAGCAAACAAAAAGCCAGTAAAACTGATGTCTTAATCGTTCATATATCAATCTTTATATATACATAAAATGAATATATAAAAGTGCATCTATAATACATGTAGTGAATCTATATCTCTATCATATGCAAATTTGGAATGAGAAAGGACCTAAGTACAGAGATAGGAAAAAATGGTAAGATAGCAAGACGTGATACACCGTGGTTTTTAGCATAGGCACGTGGGATTTCTATCACAGCTTTTCCACTTGCCTCTCCTGATCTTGGGCAAGTTATTTACTCTCCTCCGCTGTGGCAAATATACGTGTAAAGAGCTCAGCCCTCTGCTGGGCATTTTGTAGTACTCAGATGGTAGCTGTTGTTAACGTTCAGAATTCAATTTGAAAGCCTAAGAAAACAGCAATGCCCAAACTGTTTACCATAAGAGAGAGCCTGTCTCCATGAGATGTCGGGAAAGTTTTCTTCATGAAGGACCAGAAAGGAACTATTTTAGGTGGCCAGGGCATCCCCTAGCACTTCTGTAACTCTGCCATTGTGGCCTGAAAGCAGCCATAGATGATTTGTAAAGCAGTGAGCATGACTGTTCCAATAACATTTTATTTATTAAAGCAGGTGGCGGGCCTTCGAGCTACAGTTTATCTGCCCTTGGTCTAGATTGAGAGCAGAGAAGGACACGATGGAAGTTTTCAAACCCATCAGTAAAACCTCCAGGACTAGTGATCCTTTTGGTTTTTAAAAAATTTCTTTAAACTGTAGAAAAAGAAGAAAACAATCTGCTTTTCCCTCTGACCCAGCATGATACAGATGCAGAATTTGGACAAAATTCACACACAAAAATAAGGGCATATTCTGATCTCACTTATAAACACCGAGAAAAATGATCCTAAATAAAACTTAGGCAGATTGAATCTTGGGGGTATTAAAAGAACAATGCATCATGGTCGAGGAAGATTCATTCTGGAAATACATTGTGGCTTATTACTAGGAAGTCTGTTAACAAACCCCATCACTATGTCAAAGGAAAAAAATATGATCATCTTCATAGATGCCAAAAAAGTATTTGTTAAAATCTCAATGTTCATTCTTGGTGAAAACTCAGAGAAAGAGCTAAGAATAAAAATACACTTTCTCAGCCTGATAAAGACTATCTGTGGCCAACCGATAGCCAAAAATATGCTTAATTTTGTGATACTGGAGGCATCCCCCTTTGCAGTGAAGAGTAAATGAAGGATGGTTGCTGTCGACGCTATTATCTGTTGTTGTTTTGGCTGTTCTAGTCAATGAAACAAAAAAAAAGGAACGTATACATCTATGTATAGTAATGGAGAAAGGAGACCAGGTTAGCATTATTCACGAATTACATGCTTATTTATTTTAGAGACTCTAAAGGGATCCCTTGGGAAGCCTTTACTCCGAGTAGGACAGTTCGTTAAGGGGGCTGATGACAAAACCTCAACCAAGAGCCACAAACCGATAACTTTCTTAGAGAGCAGCCCTAACTAGTTGGATGACACAGGGAGAAAATAATCTCTTCCAGTCTCTAGCTGCTACCTCCCTGCCCACCAGCTCCTCTCCCTCCTCTGCATTCGTGGCAGAAAGCCAGAGAAGAGAGAGCCGGAGCCCTCTACGACAGAAGGAAATGTGGGAACCTTGAATATTAACGACGGATTGGCAACGCCACCACTGCCATGCGTCTACAGGAATGTGGTGATTTTAAAAAGAAAAGAAAAGAAAAGAAAAGTCACACTTGGCACGGCAGGATGCCGTGTCGTCAGGGCATACGAAATCGATGGACAGGCTGTGAGCGTCGTATGTCAGGGGAGATATTTGGCATTTGTGTCAAATTGGGTTCTCGCCGGTGGCATGTTCCTTCCACAAGTGCATGACCCTGGAGTTTGGAGAGTTGGGAATTTGAGAAATGCTTTGAGGAAGGCAGCGGGACGCCCTGAGAAGAATCTGGACCGCAGCTGGATGCAAATTACATTTTTGTCCTTTTTTCTGATTTTGTGTTCTTCAACCATTAACTCAACCTCCTTGAGCCTCCATTGCATTGCCTGCATAATGGAGATGATCCAGGCTCACTGTTGCATTAAAGATGATTTTTTTTAGCAGGGGGGTGGGGGTGAGGGGGTTAATGAAAGCCCCTCCACAACCACTCATTGAAAGTTAATTTTCCAGCCCCCGCCAACACCTTGACTGCAAGCTCAGTGGTGGGGAAGAAAGTTAATTTCCTCTCTGCTACCTTCCTAGGATTGGCTAATTCCGTTGGCCCTTGATTTATTATTATTATTATGATGATTTTTAAAATATTTTATTTATTTATTTGACAGAGATCACAAGTAGGCAGAGAGGCAGGCAGAGAGAGAGAGGAGGAAGCAGGCTCCCCGCTGAGCGGAGAGCCCGATGTGGGGCTCGATCCCAGGACCCTGGGATCACGACCCGAGCCGGAGGCAGAAGCTTTAATCCACTGAGCCACCCAGGTGCCCCAACCTTGGTTTATTATTTTAAATAGCTTTTTAAACAAGATTTTAGTTATTTATTTGTCAGAGAGAGAGAGCACAAGCAGGCGGAGTAGCAGGCAGAGGCAGAGGGAGAAGCAGACTCCGTGCTGAGCAAGGGGCCTGATGCAGGGCGCAGGACTTGAGCCCAGGGTCCTGGGATCATGTGAAGAGCAGAAGGCAGACGCTTAACTGACTGAGCCACCCAGGAGCCCCTCCCTTGGCCCTTTCAAAACACCAAGAAGCCTGGCCTTTCGCTCCTTTTTGGAAACCAAACGCTGATCCTAGGGTTTGAGGCGTCTTAACTTCTGCTCCCGGTCTGGTCGATCTAACACCTGCTTCTGAATTTTGCTCTGATTCCAGGAAACGAGAAGGAGAAGGAAAGGAGAAGAAAGAAATTATTCACAATTCTCATTTCTTGGGGGCGATGGCTAACTTTTCCACCCTCTTCTTGTATCCTCTGGAGCCCCTAGGGCAATTCTGGGGATAGGAATGTGGCGAGAGAGTCAGGCAGAGAGGGACAGGAGAAATGGAGAAGTTGCAGTTAAGGAGGAGCGACCGTGGACTCCAGTCCCTGCTGTGGCATCCACCAGGGACTCGTGGGAAACTCCATTCACTGTTCTGACGCTTCAGAGTGTTCTCAGCCGTAAAATGAGATAAATGAGGTTACCTACCTTTGGGCGTTGTTGTAAAGCCTCAATGTGTGCGCATGTGTCTAATTTTAAAAATATATTATGCCCACATGTTGTGTATCTGTGGCTTGTATGACCTACAGACCTTGTGCCTTTAAAAATGTGAAGGTTTCTGAGATGCATAAGACATCTCCGACCTAGGGGATGCCTTTTTATAGGAAAAGTTATCGAGTGGAGTGATTTCCGGTTTTTTCCCCATCTTGCTGCACACCACTCGCATGAAATAGCGAGGGGCACTTGGCAGAGCAGGTCTTTCTCCTGCTCTGTAGTTTTCGATGTCTTCTGCACCCTCATCCTCCTCGCGAACGCCATCACACTTTACATTTATGTGTCACCTTGCCAATGAATTAACTCATTTTCCCCTCACCACACGAAGGGGAAGAGATCCCATGGGGAAGGCGCCGGGACCCCCGAGTTTTGCCCCTGGTCACTGCTGTCATTTTTCCGAGAGGTAACAGCTTGGCTCCATATAGATCAATCAACTGATGATAGGTTTGGTCTGGACTCTATTCTCATCTTTATAGATGCTCTTAGCAATAGTCTTCTCTCAGGAGAGAAATTCTGGTGAACAGTAAAACCAAAGAGCTCACATCTCGCTTGACGTCTCAGAAGGGTGCTTTTATTTTCCCTTTTCCCCATAATCTATGAGAAGGATTTTTAGTATGTCCAGAAGATGGGGTACCCACGTAGTGTTGGCATATTGTGAGAAAATTCTAACTGCATCCAGAAGGATTGCCTGACTCTATTGCCTCAAAGTCTATATAATTAGAATTTCATGATGTCATCCTTGTGCTTTAATATAGCTTAAAATTATCCTTCTGTAGGTTGTGTTTCTTTCTGAAACATTTTAAATTTAGAAAATTAACTTGTTAAACTTTTTTTTTTTTTTGAAGTTAAATCTTTAGATTTTTTTTTTTTTTTTTTTTTTTTTAATTCGCCCTGCTGTGGGGGAGTTGGAATGACAAATGCTTGAATCATCAAAGTCAAGTGTTAGGGCACTTCGGCCCTCCTGGGGAAGCCAAGGTCCCCCGTGGTCTGAAATGGTTCTCTGCTTTGCCTGCATTTCCTCTTGGCAGGGCTTAGGGGTCCAGGTGGGCCGTGGAGTGCAGGCCTTACTCAAGCCAGAGCCCCTTCCTGCTGACATCTGTCACTGGATGGTTGAAGGAAGGGCCCCAGAGGGTGACAGTGGCAGGGTCAGAGACAGGTCTTGATGGGGGCCAGATTCTGGGAGTTGAGTAATATCTCTCTACCACCTGCTCATAAACGATTGTGGGGTTTGAGGTTTTGGTGCTGCTCTAGGTCTATCTTCCAAAAGCCGGTTTGCCGAAACTAACGTGAATTGGCTGGTTTCCTATTAGCGTTTTAAGGAATGTCCGATGTGTCTCCATCCCTATGTCCGTTGTTACCAGCGGAGAAGAAATGGGAGGACAGAATCAGGGACAGAGAGAGGTGGGGGCTGAGGGGCCCAGGAGGAGTTACTGATGAGCAAAAAGAGACAAGGTACCGCGGGGCAGAGGGGGGGGGTGAGGGGACAGCGTGCGGACCAAGGAGCGTGGATTGATTGAGGGGAGACACTGGGGTTCTGCACGGGACAGCAGCTCCCTTGTTTCAGTGACCAAAATTCCAAGCTTTCTGGCCTTCCAGGTACCTGAGGGGCACCCTGACAATTCTGGCTGTGAGAGCATGGAAGACTGGGTCTTTCTTTGTTTCACTCAATTCTTGCTCGTGTGGAGAGTGTGGGTGAGCCCGGAGGATGGGTATCCTGTTGTCGGGAGGTGATTTACCATTGATGGAGAATGATGATTCGGAAGTGATGTATGTGATCCTTCCCCTGCCCCCTCTGGGACTTCTTATTAATTTCCTTCTCCCACTTGTCACAGCTGTGAAAATCCTTCCTCCTATCCGATGAATGACAGATGGCAGGGTTCCTCCAACTCTTGCCGGGGGTGGTGGGTCGTGTATGCGTGTAATAGGTGTCCAGTCGTAATCAAGTTGCATGAGTAAATGAGTCTACTGTGGAGTTTCTCTGGGGGAGACACTGAGGGGCCTCTTGGTGTTCTGGAAGTCACAGACCAGGAGCTGTAGCACCTTTGTGCTGCGGGGTCCTACCAAGCTGTGCATTGGGGAAGGATAGAAAAAGCAGTGATGTGCTAATAAATGTTTAATAATTTGCTCTCCGGGGGCACCTGGGTGGCTCAGTTGGTTAAGCTTCTGCCTTCAGCTCGGGTCATGATCCCAGGGTCCTGGGATCGAGCCCCACATCGGGCTCTCTGCTTGGCGGGGAGCCTGCTTCCCCCGGCTCTTTCTGCCTGCCTCTGCCTATTTGTGACCTCTGTCAAACAAATAAAATCTTAAAAAAATAATAATAATTTGCTCTCCGGTAAAGAAACAAAAAGACAGCCCTGGTCCGTTTCACGTGACATGCTGGGACGCAGAGTTGGGAAGGGGTGCAGGCAGCCGGCCCACGAGCTGGCCCTGGCACCGGAGGGAGCGTGAATGAACCAGCAAGGACCAGGACCAAGAAGCCCGCAATGCTTCGTCCTCACCGCGACTTGGTGTGCGGGGACATCCACCCTCTCATTTGACCCTCGTAGCGACTCTGGAACCCAGAATTTATTTCCCTCTGCTACAGGTGGGGCTGCTGGGGAATCCCTTAACTGAGGGGTTAAGCAGTGTATCTAGCAAAGTGCATTCTAGGACGCTTACTGTCTCCACTCACTTCCCTGAGCGGTCAGAGGTCAGAGGATGAGTTTCTTAAGGCACCTTTGATCACCAGAGAATAACAGGGCTGGCTAATTCTGCCAGGACAGCGTTGGAGAGAGGCTTCATCCAGGGACAGCTTTGCTAAAGACCTAAGAGGCCCTCCAAAGAATGAGCCGAGGTGGGTTACCGGGTGGACACAGTGGCGAAGCGGTACGTTACATCTTCTGTCTAATCTGTGGCTCGCTCATCTGTAAAAGGGGACTCTCAAAGTCTACTTCAAAGGATTGCTCAAAGGATTAAGAGAGAGAAGCATATAAAGCACTTAGCGCCCTGCCTGACACATTATTATGTTGGGTTTTTACTGATAATACACATTTTTCTCCCCCAAGGAGTGGTAATAGGGACCATTGTTCTAGTGACAGTGATTGAAGTGGAAACGTGTGGTTCTGTGTTTGCACTTTTAGGACCACAGATCAACATCAGAATGTTTGCACTCTGTGGGAGTCTAATGGTGGGTGCTGGGGAAAGAGAATGAGATGCCTACTCAAAGGAAAAAGAAACAGCTGTCATCTGGGGCCTCCTTAGAAAAGGAAGGGAGGGCACCTGGGCGGCTCCTTTGAGCGACTTGCCTTCGGCTCAGGTCGTGATCCTGGGGTCCTGGGATCGAGTCCCGCTTCGGGCTCCCAGCGCCATGGGGAGTCTGCTTCTCCCTCTGACCTCCCCTCTCATGCTCTTTCACTCTGTCTGTCTCTCTCTCAAATAAATAAGTAAAATCTTTAAAAAAAAAAAAAAAAGAAAGAAAGAAAAGGAAGGGAAAGGTTACGTTGGCTCAAGCCCAGAGACTGTTCAGAGAGAGAAGGTAGCCATCACTTACTGATCAGCAGTACTTGGTCCCATGAACTGCAAGAAAGTAATTAATATTGTTCTGGGTAGAATGCCAGAGGACACAGATGGACTAACTGGTCGACCTCAGCTGCTTCGCGTGCCAGGGGAACCTTCCTGGGGGTCTGACTTCCTCGCTTCCTCACCCTCTCCCACCTTACCTGCTTTTATGCCTTCTTACCCATTTTTTTCCTCCCCCAGCAAATATATTTGAGCACCTAGTATATTCCGATTCAACCAATATTTATTGAGTGCCTCCTGTGTGCCACACGTGGTTCTGGGTTCTGGAGATGCAGCGGAGAGTGTCTCACGGCGTTTCCAGTTTAGCGGCAGAGGGGAGGGAGGCCCGGTGGGCTCAAAGCCAGGAAGGTATCAGCTGACTTAAGGAGTGGTCTCTCCATCCTTGTCCCCAGTCCTAACCCCATTTCCTCTAGACTCTTCCATGCTTACCCCATGTCACAGAGGAGAAACGGAGTCAACTGCCTGAGGGTCTCCTGGTTAGGCCCCGGTCTCTGTGAGCTTTAGGGACCGCAGAGTCGCATGAATCCGGCTAGACCTGACTCTGAATCCGGTCTCAGCCTGGTTGGGACCCAGACCCTCTCGTTCCTTCTTCCCCTGGGCGGAGGGACCAGACTTCTTCGCTCTCCCCACCACCCCTGGGACCCCAAGGAGCCCTGCTGGGGGGCGGATGTGGCCCACCCAGCTGGCCACTTCCTTCCTACTGCTGTCTAGAGCAGCACGGGCTCTTCTGATTTGAAGTTTTGTTGTTGTGTTGTTGTGTGTGTGTTTTTTTTTTTTCCCCCCTCTGTCGATCCTTCTAGGGGAAACAGATGTGGGTGGGGAGGATGGTAGGACACATCCACCCTCACCGAGGCCCAGAAGTAACCCAGGTTCCTCCCAGACTCTTTGTGCCCCGAATGGTAATAGTGCCTCCCTTCCTAGATGTTGGGTCCACTGGACTCTTCCCCACCCCCGCCCAATTGTGCTCCTGCTTTTTCCCTCTTGGAGGATGAACCCTGTTCTGGTCCTGTCCCATTCATGGGCAGGACTTCCTCCCTAAGAGCTGACTTCCTAGCCCCGGGGCCTGCTAAAAGTCAAGTCATGTGGTTAAGAGCGGGCGCAATTCGGAGGCAGACAGATTTACTTTCAAATCTCAGTGCTGCCATCGCCAAGCTGTGTGGCCTCACAGAAGTGAGATAACCTCTCTGAGGTCCTTTGCAATATAGGCACCTATGGCAGAGAGCTGTAGAGATAAGGTACCTGAAGGTCTTAGGTCAGTGTCTGGCACACAGTAAGCAGTAAGTGTTGGCTATTTCCACTAACGGGCTGAACAGAAGGGGCCTCCTAGTGTCCGTGGGTCCCACGAGCCTGGTGCCCCGTTCTCCGAGGCTTGGCTCTGCCTTTGAGGGCGGTGCCTCCCTCCCCTTTGAGCTGAGCGAAGGGACCTCTTTGCTCTATACTCTGCCTCTAGTCCCTTGATCTGTTTCCTTCCTCTTCTCTAGGGGGAACGATCACATACAAACGTCTCTTATCTCTGCACCCCATTTCTGCCTGTGGGCAAGAGGAATGTCTGAGCACTCCCAGTTTGCCTCTGGTGAGGACAGAAGGAGTGGCCATCCCCCAAGCAGCACTCTGGTCCCTGGGTATCAAGCCCCACTCTTGCCTTGTCCCCGGCTTCTGTGCCCAGACCCATCGGCTTACTTGCAATCATCCGCCGAATCCCAGAAGAGCCGTAGGGGAGGGTTTGGCTAATAAAAAGCTCTGAAGCTCAGCCGTGTGGCTATACGTCCCCTGTTGAACACTGTCCTACAGGGGGTTACTGAGGGTCTGTCATGTGAGGAGCACATGGGAGAAGGGAGACAGGGGTAGGGAATAACAGAATGCTCACTCCCTCTCCTGTCAGAGCCTTTACCCCACAGCAGACCCCGAATGACATGACTTCGAATGACCATGAGGGTCCACTTATATGTGGATACCCCCCGCCCCCCGCCACCAAGAAATACAGCCCAGCACTGAAAATTTGTATTCTCTTCCTTATGATTTTCTTTTTTATAAAGATTTCATTTATTTATTTGACAGAGAGATCACAAGTAGGCAGAGAGGCAGGCAGAGAGAGAAGGGGAAGCAGGCTCCCCCACCGAGCAGGGAGCCCAATGTGGGGCTCGATCCCAGGACCCTGAGATCATGACCTGAGCCGAAGGCAAAGGCTTAACCCACTGAGCCACCCGGGCGCCCCCCCCTCCTTATGATTTTCTTAATGACATTCCCTTTCTTCTAGCTTGCTTTATTCTAAGAATATAGTACAGAATATGTATATAAAGTGTGTGTCCGTCGACTGTGTATGTTCTTGGTAAGGCTTCCAGTCATCAGTAGGGCATAAGTAGTTATGTTTTGGGGAGTCAGAAGTTAACAAGCAGATTTTTGACTGCGCAGGCGTCCCTGCCCCCTGACCCCCACATTGCTCAAGGGTCACCTCCACGTTCTTTCCCTCACTCATTCAGCCCCCATGGTTGCCAGCCCTGGGCATGGTCGACCTTTTCAGGGTTTCTTGTGTGTTTGTTTGTCTTGGCCAGTCTAACGCATGAAAAGGTATCTTGTGTTCAATGATTATTTCCCCGATATTTGGGAAACTGGAGATACCTTCCTATGCTCGTTGCCCATTTCTATTTCTTTCTCTGGAAATTTCCACCGCATATGACTTTGTCCCTTTTCCTAGAGGGCTTCTTCTTATTGATTGCTAGGAGCTGTCTTTATGTATTATGGATATGAAGCCCTTATCTGTGGTATATGTTGAACACAGGTTCCCGGGTCTGTCCTGTGTCTTTCTTTTTGGCTTGTGAATTCTTTCATCATGGAAACATTTCATACTTTCAGAGTCAACTGTGGCATCCTCCTCAAGCTTCTGGCCGCTGCTTCTCGGCGGTAACACTTATTATACTGATTGCTGGTGAGCCGTTCACCTCCCCAGCCCTCACGCTGTGCAAACCTTGAGGGCAGGAACTGCATTTTATTATTCTTTGTCTTTTCAGGGACGGGTGCAAGGCTGGGCACACACAGGGTTTTGTGCCTGAATGAGTTTCTTCTTTTTCTTCTTCTTCTTCTTTTTACCTCCCTTCGTTGTCGTCTTTTTTTTTTTTTTTTTTTTCCTGAAAACAGGTTTCCTGCCTGAATGAGGGAGTGAATGGATATGCTGTGTGCTGCATTCACTGCAGAGAAGGGGGTGAGTCAGGGAGTGAATCACAAGCTCTTTCCCTGCTCAGCTGACATTTCAGAAGCCCTCAGCAGAGAAGCACCCCCCTTTCCAGGCGATGCTCCCTCTTCCGGAGCAGGCACAGTGGGGTTCCGCTGGTGATCAAACTCTGTGTGTGTGTGTGTGTGTGTGTGTGTGTCCATGTGTGTATATGTGCACATGTAGAGAGTTTATCATTTCGAGCTCTGAGGGGTATCATGTTCTGGGAATGTGTGAACAAGGCTTTAAAAATCTCCGAGAGGCCCTGTGTATGTGTGTGGGTGTTGGGGGCTGAGGAGAGAGCGAGAGAGCGAGAGAGCGAGAGAGGGATGGGGGGTGTTAAGAATCTTTGCAGTGTATTGCTTTTGCTCCTGGGAGGCTGGGCTGGCTGGAGGGGGAGTTAAACAGCTCTGGGGACATCCTTGGGAGCAAGCCTGTCTGACGTCCCTTGAGCTGCGGCCATGTGAGGCTCTGGCTCGTTGTGTGGGTGGCCTGTGTCCCCTGTTGCAGAAGGCACTTCCGTTCAGGTCCCTAAAGGATTGGCTTCTCCATTGTCTTTTTTTTCTGAAGCTGTGGGGAGAGCCATTTAGGTTGTGAGACTCAAATAATCTGAAATGTGTGAAAAAAAAATAGTAAATATTTACTGTACCTTTTGCAGAGCAGGCACTCGGGTCTGCGTGGTGGAGGGAAGCAGGCCCAGGAGCTAGGGGAGTCTTGGGGTGCGATGCCACCCGACATGGCAGATATGGGAGTGGGTGTCGTGGGTTTAGAATGGCAGTGCAATTGGCTGAGTCTGCAAACCTGCGTCCCCCAGGCAGCCTGGATGCAGAGAGCCTGTGTTTCTCACTTAGCACGTGCAGGGGACGGCGCCGAGCATTCTTACATGTTAACTACACCTCGTCTTCCCGCCAGCCCTCTGTAACGCCCCATCCTCTGGACTCCCTGAGGCACAGAGGGTGCAGAGCTTCCTCGAAGGCATTCAGCCAGTGAACGGAGGAGCCCCGTGACTGTGGTTCTGCCCAGTCGCTAAGCCGTCTCTCTCACCACGATTTACTCCAGACAAAGCTAGCTTGGCCATCCGCAGCGGTTTTATTTTTCAATATTGAATTTGTTGCCGACATTTCAAAACCATGGACAGTTTCCAGCCTCTTGTGCAAATGTGGATGAGCTGGCTACTGACTGGAGGCCCGCCCGTCCCCAGCGGCCGCCCCTCCCTGGAGGCTGCCCTGCTCTAGCGGCGGCTCCCCAGTGGCCCCCTGTTCAGCAGGGAGCATCGGCACTCCAGCTGGCACTGGGCAAGCCCCCACCACAGCTGGGAGAAAGCACTGGGCATCACACTCAGGGGCTGTATTAATTAATTGAGAATTGTCGGCGGAGAGCTCCTCATCCCGTTAGAAATGATGTTTAATTTTAGCTGTTGTTTTCATTTGCCGATTTAGAGCATTTGAGAGTATTTGATTTTCTTCCTGTGGTCCCAAGAGCTTGTGGGTGGTTGACTGAAGATCTTCATGGCGGGAAAGGAAGGCTGCAGGAAGGAAGTGTGATGTGTTTGTGCATTCATTCATTCATTCATTCATTCATTCATTCATTCAGCGTGGTCATTGAGTGTTTGGTGCTGGAGTTACAACAATGAATGATATTTGGTCTTTCCTTGAAGGAGCTGATGATCTAAATGGGAGACTGCCGTGCAAATAGGCATTGCACGGCAGGGTAGGCTGCCATGATTGGGGACACCCAGGCAACTCCGAAAGTATACAAGAAGACATCTGGGGACGCCTGGGTGGCTCAGTGGGTTAAGCCTCTGCCTTCGACTCAGGTCATGATCTCAGGGTCCTGGGATCGAGTCCTGCATCGGGCTCTCTGCTCGGCAGGGAGCCTGCTTCCTCCTCTCTCTCTGCCTGCCTCTCTGCCTACTTGTGATCTCTGTCAGATAAATAAATAAAATCTTTAAAAAAAAAAAGGAAGAAGACATCTGTTCAAATCTTGGGGCTAGGTGAGGGTGACCTTCCAAGAAGAGGTGGTGCCTGCTGAGACTTGAGGATGGATGGATACAGTTAGCCAGGCAAAGAGTAACTGGGGGAAGGATGCGTCAGGCCACGGGAATGGCACGGACTAAGGGTAGGCGAGGAAAGTACGGTGCACTGGGGAATGCCTGAGAGTTTAGGATAGGTGGAGCAGAGAGAGTGTGTGTGTGTGTGTGTGTGTGTGTGTATGTGTTTGGGGTATTGCAAGTCTTGGGGTTGGAGAGTGTAGTAGGAACAAGTCAATCTGTCAGGAATATCATGCAATTGTGCATACATGGGAATCCTTTTATAGCCAAGGCTAGCTTTATTGTGTTTGGCTTGGTAGATCACCTCCCTCCTCGTGCGCTTAGAGGACTTTTGGAAAGACTTCGCTGCTTGTCTCCTCATTGCTTGCAGTTCTGCTTCTTAGAGCTATTCCTTTGGTCTTCAGCTTGATCTGAGGTTAGAATGCAGTGAAATGTCCTTGAGCGCTAGCTGGATTTTTCAGGGTGCAGAGGAAGGCTTTAGATGGAGTGAGGGTTGACTGCAAGTGTGTATGGGGAAATGGGATGGAGCGGAAAGTGATCTCATCAGCCACGTGGTTATTCCAAGACTGGGTACTGTGTCAGCTCTCTGAGTGAGCTAAGACTGGATATCTATCCATGCACATTCTAGCTCACCGAAGCTATCTGCTGGCATTTCTTATCTCTCCACCCAAGAGAGACCCTGGATGGTTTAATTGGACACTGTCTGGTATGGAAAATTGAAGCCAAGTCACTTCACCCAGACATCCAACCACTCAGCCATCCAGCCCCCCATCCGTCCGTCCATCATGCAACCACCCAACCGTCCAACCGTCCATCCATTCAGCCATGCATCACCCATCCAGCCTCTCATCCAAGTC
>NC_081567.1:21577282-21583058 GCF_022355385.1 Mustela nigripes
GACTTGGATGAGAGGCTGGATGGGTGATGCATGGCTGAATGGATGGATGGTTGGGTGGTTGCATGATGGACAGACGGATGGGGGGCTGGATATGGGTAGGTGGGCAGAAGGAGTGTCAGGGCAGTCCTCCTAGGCTAATTTTGGTGGCCACGGAAACTGTTAGTTTCATATGGTGGGAGCCTCAGGGACTCTTGCAGAAACACTGTTCCAGGAGGGGAATTCCTCAGACGCGGTGCTGGGCTCCATGGGCTGTGTGCACTTCCTGGTCTGTTCAGTACCCCTGGGCGGTGTCTTATATCAAGACCCACGGCTGGACATTTTCTCCCATGGGAGCAAGCTTACTAGCTCCATTCGTGAGAGTCGGTGTAGATGGGGGGAGGAAAGAGGAACGAATGAATGAGTTTGGGGCTTGTCAGTGGTGAGCACACATATTTGGAGTTGACAACAGAGCAGGGATGCTAGAACCAGAGCACCTTGGTTCAACTCAGGCCCACTGCCAAGTACAATATTGGATTGGTTTCATGCCTCGGTTTCCTCATCTGTCAATTGGAAATAAAATATTGTATCATAGGACTATTGTGAAGATTCAATGAGTTGACGTAAGGTGCTTAGAAACAAGGCACAGGATAAATGTAGGCACTTAATAAATGCTAACCGAGAGCACGAGTAGCACAATTCTTATATGGTATCAGCCAGTCTTACTTGAGGCATAATTTTCTGACAGCTCTTTCTTTGATGGACTATAACTGTGCCCTTTCATACCATATTTATGGTATCCAGCATTCTAATCTGACTACGCATTGTTGCTGTTCCCAGATACGTTCTTCGGTGGCTCACGGGCCCCATTCTTGCCCCCGTCCCCAACACAGAGTGGTGTCTTAGCGTGGCCTGGAGTTCTGTATCTGGGGATGTGTGTTCAGTAGGGTGGGTAGAAGTGCTCTCTGGAGAGTTACAGCTCCAGAAGTTAAGACTGTCTCTAACATCACAAAAGCACATGGAAAGATACGGTCCTTTTAAAATTTATTTATTTTTTTAATTTTTATTCACTTATTTGACAGACAGAGAGCACAAGTAGGCAGAGAGGCAGGCAGAGAGATAAGAGGGGAAGCAGGTTCCCCGCTGAGCAGAAAGCCTGATGTGGGGCTCGTTCCCAGGACCCCAGGATCATGACCTGAGCTAAAGGCAGAGGCTTTAACCCACTGAGCCACCCAGGCACCCTGGAAGGATAAGGTCCTTGGCTCTCCAGGACTGGGTGAAGAGAGGTCCTGGTCCCACTCTCTGCTCACCTGCATTACGTGCTGTTGGGAGCCTTCAGCCGGAGCCGATGAAGCATTCACATCTCTCACCATGGCCACGACCTTGGAAGTGTCACCTTATCCCTTCCTTTGTCACCCTGCCCTGAGTTGTCCATGAGTGATGAGAGGTTTCCAGTGGAGGAGAACGTGGTAGATGTGGGATGACCAAGGCCAAGAAGCAGGGGCCAGGCCAGGTCATGATCTCAGGGTCCTGGGATTGAGCCCCAGCAGGGAGCCTGCTTCCTCCTCTCTCTCTGCCTGCCTCTCTGCCTACTTGTGATCTCTGTCTGTCAAATAAATAAGTAAAATCTAAAAAAAAAAAGGGAGCATTTCATACTTACTTACCTGTAGGCTGATATCTACATTTTTTTAAATTTTTTAATCACTAAGTATCTTTGTATTTTTTGCCACTTAAGGAACACTTATTGTGAAAGAAGATATAACTATATATGTGTAATCTAGACAGGAATTCTCTACCTTATAGAAACTACAAACTTGATATTTGGGCATATTGTGTGCAATAGGGGTATTGTGTGAAATTTTTTGTTTGTAAATATAAGCAGATATAACTAATGAACAAGAATGAAATTATATCTTATGTGCATTTTATAGGTCACCTTTTTTTTTGTGCCTGTTATCTTAGGGTTTTTTTTTTTTCCTATATCAATACCTTATTTAGATCTACATTATTTTTTAATGGCTACATGGGATTCTATAGTATGGTGGCCACCATATTTTATTATTTGTTACTAGATCAATACCTTATTGATGTGCGTTTTTTTTTTTTCCTGTTATGAGCAATGCAACTGTAAACATTCTTGGGCACTTCGGTGATGATTTCTGCAGCATATTCTTCGAAGTAGGGTTTTCAGTGCAGAGGATGTGAGCATTTTCAGTTGTACGAGAGATTGCTAAATTGCTCTCCAAAAGGTTAGGCCAATTTATGCACCCTCCAACAGTGCATGAAAGTGCCTCTTAGAAATGTCTTTTAAAAGATAAAATACCTACTGTTAAGCCATGAAACACGTTTCAAATAATTGCTGAAATTCTTCCAGCTGTGGCATAAGAAATGAAGTCCCAAGGAAGACTGAAAGGTCTTGGGAAATGTGGGAATTCAGCGTATCAAAAGCTGACATTTTGGATCAGTGGGGAAAAGAATAGTTTATTTAAGAAATGGTACAGGCATAATTGGGTGGCCATGTGGAAGGACGCCAAGTTTGATTCTTAACACATCTCAGACAAAAGGAAATTAAAGATGGAGTAAAGGAGTAAAGATTTTAAAGTGAAAATAAGAAAGGAAAAGATTAGACATGTTTTCATTTTGTAAAAATAATGTCGCCTTTGGAAAGGAGAGTATTCACGAACGACTTATTTAACTAAATACTATGGAGGGGTGCCCGCCTGACGCACTTGGTTAAACGTCCGCCTCTTGATTTCAGCTCAGGCCTTAATCTCAGGGTCGTGAGTTCAAGCCCCGTGTTAGGTTCCATGTAGAGCCAGCTTTAAAAAAAAATAAAATAAAATAAAATAAAATAATAAAATAAAATAAAAGTAGACTCAGTAGACACTGTACAGTGGTGTCCAACAGGAGTGGAGTAGAAGTTAATAAAGAAAAAAGTTTTAGGACACACACATGTCTGGGGGTCTACGATCGAGGCCAGGGATTCTGTAAGTTCTTCTACAGAATGAATGATAGACTAGTAAACGTGTGACCCCTAAGCTTGGCAAGGCTCTGGGAGAGCCAAGAAAAGGGAAGGAAATGTTTTCTGTTTCTTTTTTTATTGTCTTGAGAAAGTTCAGTACCCACCCAAAGCCTCAGGTGTCCCGGGAGGGAGGCCATAAACACACACCATCAAAGCCAAAGCTTCAGCCCCAAGTCCTAGCCCTCAGCCGGGCATTGCGAGCGCGTTCCCTCCATGCCTCCTCCTCCTGCCTGCAGCATTTTATCCTCTTCCCTGTGCTCTTGAAGTCCCAGCCTCTTGGGCTGTCCTGGAAGTTTTGGGTCAAGCTCCATCCCCTGCCCTTCCCCTCAGTATTTGTACCACCCCTTGAATCAACCTCAACGACACCCCTTTGTACGTTCCCCTTTTCCTGAGCTGTCACCAGGGTCCTGTGGTCAATGAAATGGAGTGGACAGCCCCACTGCCCTGAAATTCAAAGCTCTATTATTCTGCCCCTGCAGAGATCACGGCCCTTAAATTTAGTAGTAAAGGCTCCGGAGTCCGGTGGGCCTGGCTTCAAACACTAGCTCTCCCGCTTTCTAGCTGAATAACCTCACACAAGCTGTAATTCTCAATTTCCTCATCTATAAAATGGTGATAAAATGGTACTACCTCCCAGCACTCTTCTGAGGATTGCTGTGATCATTAATCTTACTGCTCAGTATAGCACTTGGCATTTGGAAAATGCTCTGTGTCTGCTATTATTGGCCACTGTTAATGTCTCACGTTTCCTTTTCTTCCTACTTGTACCCCTTCCTCCTACCCCTCCTTCTTTGCTATTTTAAGTGGCTCCTTACCAATGCCTGTAGAAATAGATTGATCTAGTGTCAGGGTTTAGGAGAGCTCAAGTTCACTCATCGCCGTAGAGGGAAGCAGAGCGGGGGTTCAGAGCCCGACACTGGACCCAGATGCGTTCATTCACGTCCTGGCTTTGCCACTTCCCACCGTGTGCACCATAGGCAAGTTACTGAACGCCGCTGTGCCTTATTTTCTTCATGGGTAAAATGAGAGTAAAATAATGGAACCTATCTCACACAGGTGTCATGAAGGTTAAATGTATCAGTATTTGTAAAACGTATAAGGAGTGTCTGGCCCATTGCAGGTGCTGCATAAACCTGTGTTAAAATAGTACAAACATAATGGTCTCAGATACATCACTTATCCTCTGTGGATCATGTCCAGGATGAAGGAAACAGAGTGCTGAAACGCTGCTGTGCTGTGTGCGGATGAGAAGTATTTCGTGAATTCTTTGGGATTTGCCTTGGCCACTTTTCATTTTGCTTTCAGAAGCAACTGGCCGATTTGGAGGGCGGAGCTGTGATCATTGAGAAGCTGACACCGTGGAGGCAGTTTCTGAGTTTCTCTTCCTCTTTCAATTTGATCTCTCCAAATCTTTCACTAGTGCAACTTCAGGATAGGACCAAAGAATTGGTGGCGGGGGTAGGGGGTGGGGAGGGGGATATACTGTTTTGTTTTTAACAGTGGGCATAACGGATGTTTTCCAAAGGGATGGGTGAAAAGGCAGTGCCTTTTGCACACAAATAGACACGAGCTTGCTTGCTGTTTAGACAGAATATTAGCAATGATCATCTCTGCAGCCAGCCTGTCCTGCCCTTGGTCCTGTCTCAGATGAGCAGTGTGCAATTTCTGCTGCCACTTCCTCATCTGTCCCGCTGTCCCTAACTCTGTATACAGACAGTGCTCTTCCAAGGTCACCCAGAGTAAAGATACAGGCAGACCTCAGAGATAGTCCGGGTTCGGTTCCAGATCACCGCAGCAAAGCTAGTATCGCAATAAAGAGAGGTCAGTGACTTTTTTGGCTTCCTAAGGCCCATGAAAGTTATGTTCATATTATACTGTAGTCTGCTAAGTGTGCAGTAACAGTATGTCCATCAAAACAATGCATATGCCTTTTATTTATTTATTTTTTAAAAAATATTTTATTTATTTATTTGACAGAGAGAGATCACAAGTAGATGGAGAGGCAGGCAGAGAGAGAGAGAGAGAGAGGGAAGCAGGCTCCCTGCTGAGCAGAGAGCCCGACGCGGGACTCGATCCCAGGACCCTGAGATCATGACCTGAGCCGAAGGCAGCGGCTTAACCCACTGAGCCACCCAGGCGCCCTGCATATGCCTTTTAAAGGTATTATGTACGTATTTATTTAGAGAGATCGTAGGTGGGGGGAGGGGCAGAGGGAGAGCCAGAGAGAGAATCTCCAGCTGACCCTGCGCTGAGTGCAGAGCGTGGAGCCTGACGCGGGGCTTGATCTCATGACTCTGAGCTCATGGCCTGGACTGAAATCAATAGTCGGACCCTTAACTGACCGAGTCACCCAGGCGCCCCAAAGCTATGTATGTACCTTATTAAAAACAAGATGCTAACCATCCTCTGAGCTTTCAGGGTGTTTGTAAGCAGTGATCACAAGATCACCATAATACAGGAATAAAAACCTTCGAAATATCGTGAAAATTACCAAAATGTGACGCAGAAATGCAAAGTTGCCACAGACCTTCCATTTGTTTTTAAAAAACCAAAAAACCAAAACCAAACCAAACCAAACCAAAACAACAACAACAAAAACCCGCAGAAACAAAAACTCACCAAACTCCAAAGCGTCTGTGGGGCACAGTAAAGAGAAGAGCAATAAAATGAGGCACGCCTGTGTCGTCAGGGGTTAAGAGCACTGTCTCCCAGGTGGCAGGCTCAGCACAGGCTTGTATTTATCTGCATTTAACCTTAATAGCATTCTAGGTGATTCCC